>NW_005370657.1:3689506-3705584 GCF_000412655.1 Myotis brandtii
GGGGGGTGGGGGGGGGGGGGAAATCCACATATTAGAACTTTTAAAAATTAAATGAAAACCAGGTCTTTCTAAAATGTTCTCTTTTAATTTTAGAATCTCAGCTTAAAAAACATCAGAGTAGTATTTCCCATGGAATGTTTCCATTATAGTTTTCAGAGAGACATGCTAGGCAGTATTGTTAACTAAAGAAAATAAGTCTATCAGTTCCACTTAGATAACCTTTGGTAATAAACGAACTCCGTACACGTTGTGACCTTAGCGCCTGAACTTTCTAATCACATGACCGGCTTGTAAACTGACCTGTGAGGATGACTGTCGTAGTGCCTGCTAAGAGAGAGAAATTGGCTAAGTGTCGGAAGGGTGGTTATCAAGCTGGACTTGTCCTGTAATCTGTTTCTTCATGGCTGCAATAGAACTTCTCAACAAACTGCAAGAAGCATGAAATGGAGACATGGGAAGGTAAGGGAACTGACTGTTTAAGACTGGGACCAAATCGAAGGTTCAGAAATTCTTTGAAGGTTTAAATCAAATAGTAGCTTTGAGGGAGGAGGGAGGCAATCCACTCCTCTTTTGTGTTTTGGCAGAATTCAGCCAGCAAGTTTTCATGTATATAGTAACTGGCTGTAAATGTTTGGAATAGAAAAAATAGAGGGAAACTGTACTGAATTGATTGTTGTGGTTGATGTTTTTAAGAGAGAAAGCAGGAAAAAAGGAAAAACAATTTAAATTTTATAGTGACTTGAAAAAAATGTTAAACTTCATTTTACATTACAGTCCTTAAGTTTACATTTTTAAAAATTATTCTATTTACCTTTTGACAGAATTTGTTTATATGTTAAATTTCTTAATCCCATTCATCCTGTCTGCCAACGCCTTATTTAGTACTGTTAATTATAGGTAGAATTGGCATCATGAGGCTGTTGATAAGGCAACCACATTCACTTTAGGTAACTTAGATACTTTGCAGTTTGAGCATAAGACTAAGACACTGCTAATTTCTTTTTAAGTGGGTTGTTTTTAAAAGGGTTAATATTCTTGCTCTCTCATTAATAGCCCCTAGTTTGTGCTGCAGTTCATATATTTGGAGGTAGGCTCCTACTTTCATTCGAGTGCCCCACACCTTTATTATTTGGGCCAGAAAGACATACACAGCTAAAGAAACATCTAAAAGATGAATTTTAGTATTAAAGATGTGCTGTATTTGTTTGCTGTGTTTTAAAGTATGGAGTCTAAGAGCTTGCCAAGAGTTTGGTTTCTTACAGGCAAGCACTGCTGAGCTATAGCCAGGAGAGTGTCAGATTCCTTGAGGTAGCTGGTTAATTTCTAGGGCATTAACCTATGAAATAGCTCATCTGGGAAAGCTTCCCAGCCCCTTGCAGCATAGCTAACATCTGCCATACGCAGGCAGCTTTGCAGTTTCATACTCACTCTGAGATGCACAAACTAGGGAAGTGGGATGGGACTCCCTCTCATAGCATTCTTATTTATAGTAACACTTTATAGTAATACTCCCTTATATGTTTTTATATACCAGAATTACTTGATTGGTTTCTGTTGTAAATTAGTAGAAACAACAAAGTTTGTAAGAAAATATCAATTACATGCAAGACCTGTTATTTTTTTCTCTTGAACAGCTTCTCTCCTTCCCCCAATTCACACAGAAATTCTTAATTAAACTATTTTGGATATACTAGCTTTTTCAGAAAGGAGTAGTTTAAGAAGTAAGATTTGCCCTGGATCCATTGGAATAGGAGTTTAAGGGTAGTCAGAGATACCGGAGCAGGAGGGATAGGAGTTTGGATGGGATAGCTCTGGAGGATTTGGCCTTTTCTTTTTTTTCCAGCCAGCTTGAATCTCTTAGTGATATATAGTCCACAAGTTCTGAAAGAGAAAAAGGTTTGAACAGAAAGTTCTCCCTCAGTGCTTATTTAATTAGATATTGAAACTTAGACTTTTCTTAGATGTTCAATGGCAGAAAATAACTTCTGGTTCTAAAAGAAGATCTTTCATAAAACAAGGAAGTGAATTTTTGAATTATTCCAGCTGAAGGAGGTCTCTGGAAGCTTAAAAAGCAAAATCAAACTACTTAAATTCTACTGTAAAAAAGCATTGCCTGGTTTTAGATATTGGGCCCTTGTCCATTTAAATTAACCTTTGTCACAGCTGGGCATACAAATGTTTTGTTTTAGTTCACAGAGGGTTAACTCTATTCAAGCTTTCACTGTGGCAGGCCTGATCTGTGGAGTCATACAATCTGGTCTTTCAGCCCTGCCAGTCGCTAGGCAGGAAGTCTTATTTCTTAAGCTATCTTTCAGAATGGGGGTTGGGATTTGGAGAAGGGTGGGGGAAGGGCCTTGGAGCATCTGTAAGGATCAATAACAGAGAGCAAGCCGCAAGAGAGGCCATTGTGCACACTTCAAGATAGATGCAGCCCTTGTGCACAGCTCCTGCCTGGCAGGGCAGACACCTAAAACTGAAACAATGCCATCAAATGAATTCCTTGTGAAAACCAGATTGCTCTTAAAGGAAAAACAATACTTAAGAATGCCTTTTTAATGTTAAGAATATTCTCATTCCTCAACTTTGCTGAAATTAGGCAGTTCCCACTAAAAATAACTCCAAATTGATTTTTAAATGCCTTTTGTCCTCATGCTAATACTGTATTGAATTGGAGAGGGTGATCATTTTGGTCTTAGTCCATGCATCAAAGCATTGAGTAATCTTTCTCTCCCCCCCCCCCCCCCTTCTCTCTCTTCCTCTCTTTCTTTTTCTTTCTCTTTCTTTCTTCCTTCCTTTCTTCTTTCTCTCTTTTTCCCCATAACCTTCTTTCTTTTTTATTCAAATGTTTGCTTTATTGATATTGGAAGCATCATTAAGGAAATGAGAACACACACACACACACACACACACACACACACACACACACAATTTGGTTAGGATTTGAGTAACACATGTTTGAAATCCCTCCCCCAACAGCTGGTATTGGCTCTTGAAAGTTCAACTGAGCTAAACAGATGCTCTTGGTGTGTTATTTTGAGATCATTTAAACAGACTTGTAGCCAAGAAAATACAGAAATCATAAATCGTATTTTTAAATATACTTAGGTTGTGATACCATGCCACATTTAATACATATTATATTTGTGTTAAACACAGATAACCTGAGCTTGTTTAAGTTCCACCAATGAATTTATCATTTGAAAAGCGCTACCATGTTTGTTGGTCTTTTACTCCAGCCCAGATTTTCATTTTTCCAAATCCTCTTTCCCAGGACTAACTGTAACATTCTTGTCTTACTGTATCCTTTTTCAGCCCAACTAAGCTAGTGATTCAGTAGGTACTTTTATGATGCAAATTCTTTATGACAGTTGGAAAGAGTAATGGAGTTATTGTTGCCTCTTTCCCATTAAACTCTGTAAAGTATTGGTGACAACTGATGGTAACAGCTGTGGAAATGGAATTATAAAGAGCCTCTAATATCCTTCTCCCAATTTGAAATCTTCCAGGAATAAATGCATAAACACACTGGGATGGAGGCATAATGTGACTTACAAACATACAAATGGAATGGGGGGGCGGAGGTGGGGGAGGAAGACCTGCATTTGAAATGAGCTCTAAGTTTAATTCACTTTATGCTTCTTGAGTGGAGACCTGACATATTCTTTTGGACAGTTTTGAGGCTCAGAATACTTAAGACACTTCACAAGATCATGTGGGTATTTTTAACACATCCCTAACCTATAACCCTTTCCTAGAGAAAGAGGATGTATACGAAGAAAATCTAATCACCACAAACAGCACCTCCTTAATACCATTGTTTTGCCTGTCTGATATATTATAATTCTGCATTAATATTTAAACCAAGGGAGCAGTTCTTTTAATGGGCATTTTCAGAGAGATACAAATATTACTAACAAAACTTGGAAGTTCAGTTACTATTTACATTGTATTAAAATGGGGTATGAAACCTACCATGACCCCTTTGAACAATGTGGTCTTTAATGTGCTTTAGGGGGAGGGCCTAGTGAAGGAAAAGCCATAAAAGTCTTCAGGGTTCAAGATGAGGTTGGGATTTTTAGCCCATTGCTTTTGTCATTTTCACACACAAGCATCACTGCAATCATGTTTGATTTAGCGTCCTTAATACAATGAGGTGGGAGAACAAAAGGATATCAGGCACAAGTAAGGAAGCCAAACATTTTCCCTTCCCCCCAATTTTTTCAGATCGTTCTCTGTCTTCCCTGCTACTGGGGTTTCTTTTTACGCCAAGGAAATCCGTTCATTTGCAAGAATCTTCTTTTTACATGCTTCAGTGGATTGCTTAGGAAATTGAAAACTAGCCACTCTTTAAATGTTTTTTAAACACATAAAAATCATGTCACATAGACTTAGTAAAAATACCATAATTAGGAAAAATGCATCTACTCTTACATATTTCAAGGTTGAGAGTTTGGGGGTGTTCCCAATGCACAGCTGTTTTACATATTTTGAAAAGCCTGATAGATGTAAAGGTCATTGCTAACTCTAACAGGGCCTTGATGCTAACACTGTGATCCAAAGACCTTGCATTAATTAGGATGAGAAGCATGGAAGGTCAGGAGTCAACCGGCTGGTGGGCTTTGGTGGATAGTCATTGGGGCCAATCACAATTCCTATAGGATTTTTAGCCATTCAAACCAAACCAAACTAAACCAAAAATAAACCCTGCTGCTGCTTCCATGGTCTCTGAGCAGATCCCGTGGGCTATATGGTAAGGACTTGTCCCCTGCTGCCCAGATGGCGCATAAAAACTTGGCCACAGGATTCCCAGTGTTGGGGAAAGAATCTAAGCAGCCTGACTCTGTCACTTAGCCAAGTCACTTAACTTCTGTGAGCCTCAATTTCCTCATGTATACAACAGAGGATATTAATACCAATCTCTCAGGATTACAATGAGAAATAATGAGAACCTCTGTCACAGTGCCCAACACATGCTTACATGCCTTGAAATTGAAATGCGTTTTAAAGAGTAGGAAATTAGGGAGATGAGGAAGAAGAGGATTCTTGGGTGAGCTTGTGGCTGGTGCTGTTTATATACCAAGTAGAAAAATCCCCAGGAAATGATGCCTGTATTCAGTGGGCCCTTTGGAAATTTATCTTGAAAATGCTGTACAACTAGTGAGGTGAGCTACTTGAGCTGTCTCCTACAAAGAATTACAATAGTATTCCTGGGCTAATTAAAATAATTAGTGGGTCCCTGCAAAATCTGTGGCTTTTCCCCTAAGAGAGTCTTTTACAATTGTGTTGATTGGAAGAAAAAGGCGAGGGGATGGGCTCTAAGTGAGCACACAGGTTAAATCATAATCAGGAAAAGGATAGTCACATTATTCCTATCTTCTTCCATGTGTTTTGGTAGATAAATAGATGCCAAGACAATTACCACGGCCATGCTGAATAGCCCTTCTCTGAAGCTTTACCATGAAGCGGTAAAGGTGGGACTGTTGTTAGCATGATAATCCTTGCTCTGCTTGCTTTTTGAGTCTTCAGTCTCTCTGCCTTCTGGGGGGTTCAGAGGCTCATTATTCTGATCTATGTGTATAAAATTATAATATGTGTAGCCAACATTAATTGAGCATTTTCTGTGTTCTAAGCCCTGGGAACATAGGTGAATAAGGCATAATTCCTTACCTGAACTGCAGCTCCCTTTTTGAATTACAAAGAGGAAAAAATAATTTTAATGTTGCTTAACAGATACTAACTATTCACCACTTAAAACATAGATTTTTTTTTTTTAGAGTAATTACAAGGAAAAGAGGAACATCTGGCTAACAAAGCATTATTTAAAACTGGCAGTGGGAATTGTTTTCACTTTGGGGCCCTATATTTCTTTAGTTTTTAGTTTAGTTTTGTTTTTTACTATGTTTGCCAGGCATTTCTTAAACCATGTTTGCTCTTCTGATATATGGTTGCACAACAGAATATTCAAAATTTTTCTTAAGATAGTAAAATTAGAGTCCTGGACTGAAGTTGGCATAGGTGTGTGTGGAGAGACTCTAAATGTCATGTCTGTTTCTCTGTTAGCATCCTGTTTACTGTTAGCAAAACGTTTTCTGTTGGTGAGGTTTCAGCGTGTGCCCTCCGTGCTATGGCTACAGCAGCCTAGCTTTGCTTTTCAAAGGAACTAAATTATGGATAACTTAGTCAATGTCAATTACAGTTTATTAAGTTACTGCTGTACATCAAATGTGTGTTTTGGACATTTAAAAAGAAAAAAGTAAACACTGTCACAGTGGCCATTTAATCATAATACATGTACGCATAGGTCAGTTTCGAAAGAGGAGGTATATAAATGAAAGGTTTGGCACTAGTTCTGAAGTCTTAGCTATTGTCATTATTATAAGAGTACTAGAGGCCCAGTGAACAAAATTAGTGCACTGGTAGGGTCCCTAGCAGCTGGTGGCAGCTGCCCAGGTACCTCGGCCGGGGCCTCCCACCCTTCCCCCAGACACCTGCTGCTGTTGGCCAGGGCCTCCCTCCCTTCTCCCAGCCGGCCCCACCCCCTGGTCAAACTCCCAAAAGAACTCCCGGTGGAAGGGACAATTTGCATACTATGCTTTTATTATATAGGATGTTTACATGTACATACTCTGATATGCAGTCATGGCTTTTGTTTTTTAAGTTTGCTGTGAGAGTTGTTAAATGCTGCTGACAAGAAAATCTACCACCCTCACCTCTTTCATTTGATTAGGGCAGGATAGAGGTGAGGTGATGATATACCACAATTAGTGTCTTTCCTGTCCCTGGATATAGTCCAATCATCTATTGTTTTAACCATATCGTGTACTAAAATGGTACTTTAAGAAACTGACCATCACTGTGCTGTTAGGATACTAGTTTTTTTTTTTAATGTGTAGAAATTAATTCCGTCTCGGCACCTCTGCTCTAATCCCCACATGCCTTTTGGGATCATGTACACTGAGACACTTGCTATGAGGTTATCAGCCTTGTTCTAGAGAAAAACTACACCCCATAGAATAGTTTTTGTATGAAAAGTTCATGTCATATGTGGAAAAATATTTGGATGCAGTTTCTTTATTCTTTATTTCTACAACATTAGCCATACTAAAGTAAGAGAACGATGAAATCTAGGGAATCTTAAGGAGTGGGGGGTAAGAAGAGCTAGTTTTATGAAAGTATTGATCCAGTGCCTCAGGGAAGCAAAACCCTTGGGTTCTGATAGCTACATTAGTAAAACCATGAGAATGTAATGCTCATATGCACTGTTTAAGTTTCATAATTTGTGGTCTTAGTGATGAATGCAGAGAGACTCCAGCACTTATTCTGAACATTGTTTTACACATGGAAGTAGTTTAAAAAGCACTTAATGGCCAGTAGGATGTGAGTCTCCATTAATGAACATGTCTGTGTTCTGGGCACATTCTGATCAGAATTCTGGAGAAAGTGACCTTTCCGTAAGGCGTTGTGGCAGCTACCTTTTCCACTCTCCTGAAACATATGGTTTCACTTAAAGCATGCTAATTGATCTCTCTTGCACCAGGACCTTAAAACTGGGCAGGGACCAAAGGAGCTGAGTACTAAGCTTTGAGCATTGGCACAAGGTTTCTGGGCTGGCCCACTGGTTTGTTGTCTAGAGTTCTTATAAATTGTGTGATTTGATTTGCCAGTAGAGAAGCTACACTATTCATTCAACTGACAGTCACTAGTGGTTGCTCTGTGCTTGGTATACATTAGGGATACAGACTGTGGTGCATACAGTTTAGTAGAGGGAGATAAAGAAAAGGTAGCAGCATGTTGGAGGCACAGTGTTAGCAGTCCTGGAGGATACAGTTTGTGCAGAGGTAGAAGTGCTCATTTCTATTTGGGCTGTCAGGTTAGGCTTTAACCAGGAAGGCATCGTGAGAGATTGGTTGTTGTTTGTCAGGCTAGTAAAGTGGGAATGGGTGTCCCAGGCAGAAGGACCAGCATAAACAAAGGCATGACCATAGAAAATAACCTGGCAGGGTATGGGATGAGTTACCAAGCTCAGAAAACAAAGATTGATTGATTCTAGATGCAAGGGAACCCCTAGAGAGCTTTGGTCTGTGAATGGATGCAGAAGAGAGCCCTCTTCACATTCCTGTTAGTCCTCCCTTTACAAATATGTTCAAGAGGTTAGTGTACTTTGCTCAAAGGAACAGAGGTCCACCTCAGAGCTGGAGGCCTGGACATCATTGCTGGATTTAGGGAGAGCATGTAGTAGCCTTTCTTAACCTTGTTACAAATTGCCAGAGGAGAGGCCTCTATTAAACAGTTGTAAGTTATACACTCTGTCCTGGGTGTATTTTTTTTAATGAATGAAGAAATATAGCGTCGCCCTAGTCAGTTTGGGTTAGTGGATAGAGCGTCGGCCCATGGACTGAAGGGTCACGGGTTCGATTCCAGTCAAGGGCATGTACCTGAGTTGCAGGCTCTGTCCGCAGCCCAGGTTGGGGCGCATGTGGAAGGCAGCCAATGATGTGTTTCTCTCTCTGTCTCTCCCCCTCCTTTTCACTCTCTAAAAATCAATGGAAAAATATCCTTGGGTGAGGATTAACAACAACAAAAAAAAGAAAAGAAAAGAAAAGAGATAGAGTCTCAGTGGCTTACCCAGACTTTTTCACTAGTTTAGACTAAAAGGTTCTTTTGGTTTTCTAGGACAAGTTGTACATGTTTTACCGAGATAATCATTGGAATTTTACCTAGATCTTGGTGAAATAATTGATGACCTAGTGCCCAAAGCTTTACAATAATGTTGTTGGATAAGGTGCTTTCATATAGTAAAATTTAGGGTGCAGTTCTATGAATATAGATTTGTGTAACCATTATTAAAGCAAAGATACAGAACATTTTCATTAACCCTTTGTGGTTATACCCTCACTTTACTCCTAACCCCCTAGCAACTGCTGATCTGATCTCTGCTACTATAATTTTATCTTCTTGTCCATATTATATAAATAGAACCATATAGTATATAACCTTTTGAAGCTGGCTTTTTTCACTCACTATAGTGCCTTTGAGATTCATCCAAATTGTTACATATATCAACAATTCGTTGTTTTTTAAAAAATTGATGAGTAGCCTTAGCTGGTTTGGCTCAGTGGATAGAGCGTCGGCCTGCGGACTGAAAGGTCCCAGGTTCGATTCCGGCTAAGGGCATGTACCTTGGTTGCAGGCACATCTCCAGTGGGAGGTGTGCAGGAGGCAGCTAATCAATGTTTCTCTCTCATCGATGTTGCTAACTCTCTATCCCTCTCCCTTCCTCTCTGTGAAAAATCAATAAAAAATATTTTTAAAAAAATTGATGAGTAGTATTCCCTTGTATGTTTGCTGATCCATTCAGCTCTGAAGGACATTTTGTTTATTTTCAATTTTGGGGGGTGAATATGAATAGACCTGCCATAATGTTCATGTACAAATATGTGTGTGAACCTAAGTTTTCATTTTTTATGTTAAATACCTGGGATGAACTTGATGGGTCATATGGTAAGTATATCTTTAACTTTATAAGAATCTGTCCATTTTATATTCTTCCTTGCAATGCTCTGAATCTTCACCATCCCTTGGTATTATCATTTAAAAATTTTAGCCATTCTAATGTGTAGTGGTATCTCATTTCTCTAATGGCTAATGATGTTAAATGTCTTTTCATATGCTTCTTTGCCAGCCACATAACCTCTTTGGTGAAGTGTCCAAGTTTTAAAAACTTTTTAGTTGATTTGTGTGTTTTTTAATTACTGAATTTTGGGAGTTTTTTGAGTGTTCTGGATATAGATCCTTTTTTGGATGAGTTTTCTTTACGAAAGTTAAAGGACTGAAAATAGAAAAGGGATACAATCTATAGTTATTAAAATGTTTTGCTTATATTTCTAGGTAATTCTCAGATCTTTTACAATTCTCAGCCTTTTTCTTTAATAGCCACCCTTTACTTTATGACGCAGGGTGTTTTCCCACAATTCTACAGTGCTGTATATGACTAGAAATGTTAAATATCTGAATTGATGTATTATGATTGAGCCCTCTGTAATCCTCTACTTAGTTATGAATTGCTCTTTGACAGTGAGAAAGGATTCTTTCCAGCGTCTGGCATAGTGAGCGGAGGAAGGGAAGAATTAGACGAGGTCAAAGAATTAGGCTAGGATATACTGGGCAAAAAGCATAGGTAAATGTGGGACTCGGCAACCTCCCTCAACCACATAGAACTACAACTGAAATACAGAACAACCATCATTCAGAACCACCTGAAATCTAGCTAAATGGAAGAAGGGAGAATTGATAGGGTTTGCTGATGGTTTGGATGACAGAATATAGTAAAGGGATTAATGAATGACTCCTGGATTATAGGCTTGAACATCTAATGGGTATTGGTTTCAGTTAGTAAGAGGGGGGCAGGTTATCCAAGAAAAATGTTGATATAGGAAATAGGAGTAGAATATAAAATTATGTGTTACTTTGGTAAGTTTGAGATGGCCCGTTAGAAAGCCAAATGGAATGTTAAATAGACAATTTGGATATAGAAGTCTGGAACTTAAGGGAGGTTTTGGTAAACATACACTCTGTCGAATTATCACAATATAAGTGGAAGGCCAAAGTCATCTAAAGAGAGAATATGTGTAGGAAAGTGCGCCAGGGACTAACCCCTGGGGATATGCCAGCATTCGGGAGTAAAGGAGACTGAGAAACTAGTGGTTTAAGAGGAAGCAGGGAAACCAAGAGAGTGGTATTCTGGAAGTCAAGGGAGGAAAGTGTTTTAAAAAGGAGAAAATTAAAATGCTTGTCCAATTTCTTTCATTCATCCAGCAAACATTCCAGAGTTCTTTTATTTTATAAGATTTTATGTGCTAGTCCAATAGAATTTACATATACAGTCATGTGCCTAATAGTAACATTTTGGTCAATGACGGACTGCAGATATGATGGATGGTGTTCCCATAAGATTATGATGGAGTTGGAAAATTCTTATGTAGTAATGTCATAGACATTAAAATGTCATGGTGCAAGGCATTACATGTTGTGGTGACGCTGATGTAAAAAAAACTACTGTGCTGCCACTCATATAAAAGTACACATACAATCACATAGAATAATTAATGATGTTACTGGTTTATATATTTATTATAATATACTTTTTATTGTTATTTTAGAGTGTACTTGTAAAAAAAAAGTTTACTTACAAAAAAGTTTTCTGTATAACAATATGCCATGTTATTGTGGCAGCAGCCTCATACATCTCGTGTTTACCAAATCTCTTGTTTGTATACTAACATGTGGTACAGGCTTTGTACCTAGGAGCAATCGGCTGTACCACATGGCGTAGGTGTGTGGTACACTATACCATCTAGGTGTGTGTAAGTGCACTCTATATGATGTTCATATGATGAAATCACTAATGACACATTTCTTAGAAGTATATCCCTGTCTTTAAACGGTGCATGATTGTATTTTTAAGGATTTCAGTGTGATAGCTCTATAGGGATTCTGAAGGCCCATCTATATTACGTATTGATATTAAAATTTCAGAAAGTTGCTTTGAACATCTTAACACTCATGATGAATCCACAGTATTCTTAATTTCTGCAGAGTCATCAATTTACTAGAATAGTTCAGTTTGCAAATCCACGTGATCCAGAGTAGCAGCCATTGAGTATTATAGATATAAAGGCCAAATGAAATGCAGAGACAGCTGTAATGTAGAGGTTACTTATGCAAGCATGTGGGAGTTACTTTAATTCTCTATACTTCAGTTTCTTCATCTGTAAAGTGAGGATGCGGAACTAATATATCTCTTAAGCCTCCTCTGTTTCTGAAATTTAATGACTTCATAATCCCAAACCGAATAATCAAAGAAATCACACTTGACTTAGATACATAAAAAAACATATCAACCCTCAAAGTCAGTAATGTCCTTATCATTGAAACCTTCAATAGCCAGATCAACTTCTAATTGAGTGTCTGGTGATGGAAGCACAAGATTTTGACAGTTGGAAACTACACTAATGGAAGTCCCTGGGAGTCTCTTTGGAATAAACCCGAAGACAATTTTGCATATACATATTTCCTAAAGGATATTTTGGCAACTCTAGTTTAATTGTTTGGTATAATTGCAATCTGTGTATTTTCACCTTTCTGATAGAGGCCTATAAATTAAAGTCATGGAAGGTATTTCTTAAAAAAGCTATGATCCCTTGGTAAAGAAATAATAACTAATCATAAGAAAATACAACTACACCTTCTGTTGGTGGCAGTGAATGTAGAGAGAATGCTATGAAGGTTTTGGGCACGCTGCCAGAGTACAAGTGGTAGGGTGCTGCCTGCCCACCCCCAAGTGCCGCACACCAATCCTCTACCACATACACATCTTCGCACCTAACTGACCATGTCATCTCCAAGTCCTGTTTCTGATACTTTGTGTCTCAACTGAAGAAGATGAAGAAATCTGCAGGGGAAATTATCTACTGTGGGTAGATCTTTGAAAAATACCCCCTTTGGGTGAAGAACTTTGGCATCTGGCTGTGCTACAACTCCTACAGTGGCACCCACAACATGCACCGGGAGTATCAGCCTGACACCACAGGCGTGGTCACGTAGTACTACTGAGACGTGGGGGCCGGGCACCGTGCCTGCGCCCACTCAATCCATATCATGAAGGAGATCTGGCAGACTGGCAGTTTCACGATTCCAAGATCAAGTTCCCGCTGCCCCACCTGATCACCAGCACAACCACACTTCACCACCAAGAGGCCCAACACCTTCTTTGAGATGCAGGGCCTCCCTATCCCCTGGTCTGTCCAAATAAACTCCTTGGGAAAACCAATACAATAAAATAAAAGACAACTACATTTGTTGATCTACATTTCTAGCACACTACAAGTCTTTTGCATATTTTAGTCTCTTCATTCATTTTACAATCCTGTAAAATGAGTGTGTTTTTATCTTTATAGATGAGGAAACTGAAGCTCAGAGGGATTGTCATGGAGCTAAAATAGTGGCTAACGGGGATGCAAAGCTGGGGTTGCTTTTGCTTTTGACTTTATAATTATAGTAAAAATAAACAACAACAAAAAACCATCAAGGATGATTTACTGCAAAAGGTCGATAAATAAGTTGTTGTTTCTTTAACTGAAGCAGTAATCTCCAAAACCATAGGTAGATGTGAAGGGGAGCAAAGAGGCTGCCGAGGAGAGTCAGATACGTTAAGTTGCTATAAGAAGGCACTTTTCTGTACCTGACTGGTAGGCAAAACCCAGTAGGTACCAGGCATGCAAGCTCACTCCGGTGAATTACCACCCTTCTTCATAGGCACCCTGAACTTTGGGATATATGGGGCACATTCATACATTTCTATTTAGTCCTCATAGGAACTTTCCAGGGGGAATTACTGTCCTCATTTTACTGATGGATTTCTTGAGACAGATGGTTATGATATGGTAATAGTAATATTACTATCTCAGAGTTATTGAGCATTTACCATGCGCTAGGAACTTCACATTAACTCTGTTCTCAGCACATATATTATTAACTCAATCCTCACAGCAGCCTTGTGATATAAGTACTATTGTTATCCAGGTTTTACAAAGAGGGAACAGATAGCATGGCCATGCATTTAATAAATGGAAAAGCAGATATTTGAACTCAGTTTGACTTCATAGCTTATCCTTTTAATCATTATTCTTGCAATCATTTCACAATATATTAAGTGAAGTCATTATGCTATACACCTTAAACTTATACAGTGCTATATATCAATTATGTCTCAAAACTGGGGCAAAAGTATAAATATTAAAATACAACTAAAAAATAAAAGAAAATTTGGTATTAATAAAAATCACTGCCCTAACCGATTTGGCTCAGTGGATAGAGCGTCAGCCTGCGGACTCAAGGGTCCCAGGTTCGATTCCGGTCAAGGGCATGTACCTTGGTTGCGGGCACATCCCCAGTAGGGAGTGTGCAGGAGGCAGCTGATTGATGTTTCTCTCTCATCGATGTTGCTAACTCTCTATCCCTCTCCCTTCCTCTCTGTAAAAAATAAATAATAAATAAATAAATAAATAAATAAATAAAATAAAAATCACTGTACTTACTATTTTACTTTCTGGTATGCAGAAAAATGACCAGCCTGAGATCAAAAGCCTCACTGAATCCTCACTAGTATTGTGAGGTACACGAAGGGCTAGAGGAACCCTCAGATAGTTATCAGTGAATAAATGTCAAGAGGTGATTGAAGCAAGAAGCAATAAATATTAGTGAATCAGTGTCTGTACTTCCAGCTTCAAAAATACTTACTTGTTTAGAATTATAGCATGTGGGTCCAAGATATCTATTAATAATTAAATATCTTATTTTCTTGCCCTACCTGTTGAGTGATGGGGTAACATTTTCCCCAGATTCATTTCCTGTGGCTTCAGCTAATTGTAATTTGTGAATCATTTC
Source organism: Myotis brandtii (assembly GCF_000412655.1). Lineage (NCBI taxonomy): Eukaryota > Metazoa > Chordata > Mammalia > Chiroptera > Vespertilionidae > Myotis > Myotis brandtii. Next base: position 3,703,952 of record NW_005370657.1, read on the forward strand.
ATCATTGTTTGCAAGCCTAAGCAGTTAATGCCAGCAATATATTCTTTTGTCCTTTTTCATCTTTTATTCAGTGATCTGTAAAGATAACTCCCAATCATTTGGTTCACACTGGTCTTGTGATTTGCTCACATGTTTACATTCAACTGAAGTCATTAAAAATGTTTTTTAAATTAATCTTTATTGTTGAGATTATTACAGATGTCCCTCTTTTTCCCCCCATAGCTCCCCTCTACCTGGCTCCCACCCCAGGCCCTCACCACCCTATTGTCTGTGTTCATAGGTAATGCATACATGCATGTATGATCTTTGTCTAATCTCTTCCCGCACGCCCCCCAAACCCCTTTACCTGGGAGAATCGTCAGTCTGTTCCATTTCCATGCCCCTGATTCTATTCCATTCACCAGTTTATTCTGTTCATCAGATTTTTTTATTCATTTGATTTTTAGATTCAATTGTTGATACGTATGTATTTGTTGTCACTTTGTTGTTCTGATGTCATTTTTTAGAAATGTCTCCTGAGGAACTCATGTGTGGCCCCTGGAAATGGATTTTTATAGTGATATGTGTAGTGGACGAGAAGTTTATGATTAGAGCAGACATCCTATGACTTTTAATTATTTCTGTTAAATTCTATGTTTGCAAATAAAATTTAGAGGGTACCTATTTCTAATTTCAATTCTGCCACACTTTCTGAGGCCTTTGCCTTCACTTCAGATGGTGGCAACCTGTGGAACTGAGTGGAGTCAGTCATTAGACTGTGCAGCTGATCAAGGAGTTGGAACCAGTAATCCAGTTGAAACAGATCCCCTTTGTTTAAATACCCCTTAGCTAGGCAAGTTCCAGATTGCCTTAAATGTCAGTATAATTTTGGTCAAGTGAGCAGCTGTGCTCTCCACTTCCTAAATCTGGCCTTCATCACAGTCTGAAAAGCAGGTTTTGATAAAAATCAGTTTCCAAATGTAATTTGTGTAACCTAAGCCCTTGGAATGGGTAAAATGCTCTTCTTGGGGGTGGGGGAGGTATTTTTGTTAACAGCAGGGCTGAGTCCAGGTATGAGAGTAAGAAGTGTTTTGGTTACAAAGCTTGATCTGTATTTAACCAAATTAAAGTAGAACTGGTCACTAATATGAAGGTACTTAGTGTTCACTCACAGGATGGTAAGAATACCTCTAGTTCTTTATTTTCGCAGATTTTGTTGTGACTCATGTTGTTTCTTTGGCTTAAAAAAAAAAAGCTGCAGCACTAAGGCTCAATTTTGATTCATACCATCCTCTTCCTACACTCCACCCCCATAAAAGGTAGTTTGGTATTATGGGAAGTTTGTCTTTGGAAAAGTAGTTAAGGTTGCACCAGCTCCATCACTGGCTGATTTACTATGTATCCTTGGGTGAATCACTTTACTTTTCTGAACCTGGGCAAGTAATTTTATCTTTTTCTTTTCTTTCTTTTCTTTTCTTTTTCTTTTTTATTTTTTTAAAAATTTTTTTATTGCTTAAAGTATTACAAAGGGTATTACATATGTGTATTACATATGTGTCCTTTTTTCCGCCCCCGCCCTGACAATCCCCTGGCCTCCCCTATCTTATCTTATCTTTCCTTATCTTTTCTTTTCTTTTCTTTTCTTTTCTTTTCT
>NW_005370657.1:3705633-3749632 GCF_000412655.1 Myotis brandtii
CCTCCCTCCTTCTCTCTCTCTCTGTCTCTCTTTCTTTTCTTTCTTTCTTTACTTTCTTGTCCAAATTTACTTCTATTTAAAAATGCTCAAGAGACTTTAAAAAGGCCCCAAAGCCCAGAAGCATCCAGGTTTAATTTAAGATCATCCTGAGTTGGTGTCTGTCCATTTCTCCTTTTAGTATGAGGCATCAATTTGATCCTTGTTAATGAGACACCTCAATAATTTTAGTTGGATCGTGACGATTTCTTGTGACTCCCAGTATCTGTCATAAATGGCCATCAGTTTATGAACGATGAGAAATATAATACCAGAAATAATCACGAGACGTCTGCAGATTCTACTTGAACATCCTTTCTGCATTTTTCTTTGCAACCAGGCCCAGTGATTATCAGTTTGAGTAGTGGAGACCATGATGAGTGTCACTTTCAACTACTGGTATTAAATGCAGCTCTTATAGAACAGAAACCAGCAACACCCTTCAAGATGAAACACCGTATCTATTTCTTAATAAAAATAAAATACATAAGAAAAACTAAAATGTTATATTTTTTAACTTTTTGTTTTTGAACTTCTTTTACTTTTCAAGTAAGTTGTTATTTTGAAAGTATATCTGAATTACAGGTGATTCTCCTTAAAAGCCATTGTTCTTATGTTTATCTTTTTGAAATGCACATGAATCTCTCCTAGTTAAAAACAAAACGAAACATATGCTTAAATCTGTTGCTTCCTACAAAATGTTTATCAATCGAATGGAACAATGCTACTCAAAATATGAATTTTATTTCTTTACCACTCACCTGTTTAACCAGTGCCTAAAAGGCTTTCAGTAGTGATCTTTGAGCCTTTCTTATTCCTCACACTTTTGACCTACATTGCATTTGACACTGCTCTTTTTTTTGTAAACTACTTTTGTCCCTTATCTTTCTTATAGTCATGGTTTTTTATTTTACCTACTAGAGGCCGGGTGCACAAAAATTTGTGCACTCGGGGGGGTCCCTCAGCCCGGCCTGTGCCCTCTCGCAGTCTGGGACCCCTCGGGGGATGACCACCTGCTGGCTTAGGCCCGCTCCCCAGGGGATCGGGCCTAAGCTGGCAGTCAGACATCCCTCTGGCAGCCCAGGAGCCCTCGGGGGATGTCCACATGCCAGCAGGGAGCAGGCCTAAGCTGCATTCGGACATCCTTAGCGCTGCTAAGGAGGTGGGAGAGGCTCCCGCCACCACCACTGTGCTGGCAGCCATCAGCCTGGCTTGTGGCTGAGCAGAGCTCCCCCTGTGGGAGCGCACTGACCACCAGGGGGCAGCTCCTGCATTGAGCGTCTGCCCCCTGGTGGTCAGTGTGTGTCATAGTGACCAGTCATTCCCAGTCGTTCTCCTGTTAGGCTCAATTTGCATATTACCCTTTTATTATATAGGATTTCTTCTTTGATCATGTTATCTCACTTTCCTTCTTTAACCTCTTCCCTTCCCTTCTCTTTGTTTCAGGTTTCATCCTGCTGCTGATTCTCCACACATCTTCCTTCTTGGAATATTTGCCATTGTTTTAGCTATTCCGTGTGTTGATGATTCCCAAATCCTTCACTCTAGCCTTAACCATTGCCCCCTAAATAACTGCCTGTGGAATATTTCTGTTTGACTCACCCATCATCCTCTCTTAAACTAAAGTCATTGATTTTTGTTCCTCACTAAGCTGTTGCTTTTCAACTTTTTTATTAGTGATACCACATTTTTCATAGCCACCTTGGTTTAAATCTCCAGTTTATTTTTGACACTTTCCTATCTCCTCCTCCTCTCCATCCCCCTCTGGAACCTAGATGGCCCATGCCATCCACCTGCACATCTTTGTGAGATTAATATTCCTAATCTTACTTTTTTCTAGACATATCTCTATTTAAAGATCTCAGTAGCTTTTTATGAGTAGGGTAAATTCTATTGCAGTCTATTCCAAATTACTTTTCTAGACTTATCTCTGACCATCCTATATATAAAAAGCCTGTGGTCGTCACGCTGTAATGACCAATCACCAGGAAGCTGTGTGCGCAGCAGGCACACGCAGTTGGGCGAGGCTGCATGCGCGGCGAGGCACGTGGGTGGGCGGGGACTTGACTTTGGAGGACTTGACCAGAGGTGCGTGTGGGTTTCTGGGTCCCGCTGGCGTGGCAGGCGGGTTTCTGGGTCCTGCTGAGCCGCAGGACTCTGGATCCTGGGTCTCATGCGATTTTGTGCTCTGGGTCACTAGTCTATGTATATAAAAGCCTAAGCAACCATTCGACTGGTAGATATGACGCCCACTGACCACCAGGGGTCAGACGCTCAACGCACAAGCATGGAAACATGGAAAAGACTGATGAGTCTCAGAGGGGCCGAGGGAGGGCAGGAAGAGATTAACCAAAGATCTTGTATGCATACTAGAGGCCTGGTGCACAGATCCGTTCACCAGTGGGGTCCCTTGGCCTGGCCTGTGCCCTTTCGCAATCCGGGACCCCTGGAGGGATATTGGTGAGCTGGTTTTGGCCCAATCCCTGCAGGCCAGGCTGAGGGACCCCACCAGTGCATGGGCCTCTAGTTCTTCCATAAGATCTCACTGCTTAACTGTAATAGAGATAATATCCTGTGCAGTTCCCTCAAACACTCCTTATATTTGTTTTCCTTCCTTTTGCCATGGATGATGTCATTTCCCTTTCCTGAAGTGCCCTGCTAGCTTTTCGTTTTAACCTTTTTATTGTTGAAATACAACACTTAGAGAAAAGTACATAAAACACAAGTGTACTGCTTAATGGATTACTATAAAGCTAGCACCACCCAAGTCAAGAAGTAGAACATTGCCAGGATCCAAAAGCTCCTCTTCACCCCAGCACTTGCCTCACTGTTTCTTTCCCCTCTGTGCTTGTTATTTTGTTTGTTTGTTTTGATTCATTTAATGTAAATGGAACCCTATAGTTTTTTTTTTCTGACTTCTTTTATCCAACATTGTACGAGTCATCTTTGTTGTTGCAGTAGTTCAAATATACTTACTGCTGTGTAGTATTCCATTGTATGAATTGCTCTGTCTATAGCAATGTTGCAAATTTTTGTCAGGTTCTAATCTTACAGAAAACCTATCTTTAATAACAATAGCACAACTATCATTTATTGTGTATTTACTATATCTGAGGCATTATATTAAGCAGTGTGAAAGATCTCAGATTTTGGTGCAGAACTGTCTGCTTTTTCTGGCTCTGCTGCCTACTAGCTATGGGATCTTGGGCATAATTCTTAACCTATGTGTAGCTCAGGTTTTCCATCTGCAAAATAGAGATAATAGTAATATTCACTTATAGAGTTATGAGGGGTGAGTGAATTATTATATATAACACATATAGAACAAAGCTTGTCACATAATAAGCTCTAGGTATATGTTTATTATTGTATGTCTATATCATTTATTCCCTAGTAACTTCCTGAGGTGAGTGCTAATATTATCTGTTTTACAGTTGATAGACTTAGAGAATTGAGTCATGTGTCCATGATTACAAAGCTAGGAAGTGATCCAGCTTTCTACAGATGTATATATTGACAAATGTACACGCCTTAATTGAAAGAAAGTTTTCCCAATATTTTATCCTTACTACATGTGATTTACTTTGATATTTTCTGTTTTTTTCAAAAATACTAGTCATGATACGCTGGGTTATGACTTGTAATTTGGAAAGCCCTACACATACCATTTTATTCATTTACTAGAGGCTCAGTGCACGAAATGCGCACGGGTGGGGTCCCTAGTGGCTGCTGGCTGGGGCCTCCCTTCCCCAGCTGCCAGCTGACGGCCTGGACCTTCCTTCATTCCATGCTACCCCCTGGTGGTTAGCGCACATCATAGCGAGTGAGCGAACTTCTGGTCGGTCGAACTCCCAAGGGGACACCTTGCATATTAGGCTTTTATATATATAGATTGTCCATTCACTCAACAAAATGAAATGAGCATTTTCTCTGTAGCAATCATGGTCTCAGAAGTTGCTGTTAATAATCTCTTTGAGACTTAACCTGTAATGTAACCTTGGTTAGTTATAACTAAGGAGTCCTTCCACTTTTATAAAACAAGAACTTAAGAATTGTAAAATTCTGGTCAGATTGGTGACCAGATTTGTTTATAAATATTTTTGTTCTCATTTACTTATTATTCCTGCTAAATAATGTAGAGATGGAACTTCCATTATTTTGAGCAGCTGTATGTCAGGGATGCTCTGGAAAGATGTTGCTAGGGCTCTGGACCTGGTTCAGGTTGTTATTAATCTTCTAGGCCAACCATATCAACTGCCTTATTCATCGTTTTCATTATTTCTTTGGATTTGACGTTTTTGCCTCTGAAAAAACGTCATAGAGACTCCAACCTCTGAAAAAACATCATAGAGACTCTAACCAAGTTCTGCATCTGCCCTTACTTATCTCAGCAGGAGTGTTAAAATTAGAAGGAATGAAATTTAATATGATAGTTCCTGCACTAGAATAATTTCTGATTTTTAAAAAATTCTAAAGCTTGTTCCTAAGATTTAGAAGACTATAGCAAAGGGTAAACGTGATGAGCTGTGGCTGAAAAAGCTAAAAGAGAGGGAGGAGTCAAGGATTTCTCCATGTTCTGAATTGGATATTAGTCCAAGTGATGATGAAAACGAGGGAGAGGAGCACGAGTTCTTTTTTCTGATCGGCGCTATTTGTGGTATCTGCAGGTAGATGCAGGGATCTGTTCCTAGGACAAGGGTTCTAAAGATGCCCATCTGTCAGTTATCCTGGAGACGGTAATGTTCTTGATCTATCCTGAGCAGCGTTGTTTGTTTTAGAACGGCAGGCTTAAAGCCATTATTCCCACTGTATTCTAACTTGAATATGTTCAGTTTCTGTTCCAGATGATCGGGCTGAACAACGAACCTGTCTCATTTGTGGGGACCGCGCCACAGGCTTGCACTATGGAATCATCTCCTGTGAGGGCTGCAAAGGGTTTTTCAAGCGGAGCATTTGCAACAAGCGGGTATATCGGTGCAGCCGTGACAAGAACTGTGTCATGTCTCGGAAGCAGAGGAACAGGTGCCAGTACTGCCGCCTGCTCAAATGCCTCCAGATGGGGATGAACCGGAAGGGTGAGTGGTGCTTGTGGCTCTACTATCCACCCTTCATCCATCACTTTACCTTTAGTGTCAGCTTTAAGCCTTGGAGTTATTCATTTCCAAGCCTGCACTATATGCCAGGCCCTATACTGTGTACTCATAACCCAAAAATGAATCTGACACTGTTCCTGCCTACAGGGACCTCCCAGACTATGTGGGGATAAAGACTCGTGAGACGTTAAGGATTCTGTGAGAATGAATGCACAGGCTCCATGTGGCAAGACCCCAGTTAACAATCAAGTGCTAACTAGGGTATATATTGCTCCACTAGTTCTCCTGGCAGGGTGTGATGACAGGAAGCGGGATTTTTGATGAAAGATAAGAAGGTAGTGAGTCCTCTGAATGTGATATCATTTTGTTTGTTAGAATCATGGCAAACTCAGAGGCTAGGTATGCTCAGGAGTCTGTGACCATGTTGGTGAAGAATCTGGGATTTGTTGGGAAGCTTTCTAAGAGTCATTGGCCGGAGATGACCAAAATTAATGGGTATTGTAAGAGGATTTATCCAGAGGGCAGCTTTGAAGAATGGATTGGGGTGGGGGATGAAGAAAAGTCACCTTGAAAGTTTTTAGAGAGTGAAAAGAAAGGTATGAAGGACTTGGGGGGCGGGGGGGAATGTGGGAGAAGCTCATCTGGTAGGAGCTAGTGACATACTGGCTATTAGGCAGCAGCAAAAGTTGAAGTTGAAGATTTGGATTAATAGACTGACCCTCCTGCCTGGCCAGAGTAACTCAGTAGTTGAGTGTTGACCTATAAACTAGGAGGTCATGGTTCCATTCCTGGTCAGGGCACATGCTCAGTTTGCCGGCTCGATCCCCAGTAGCGGGAGTGCAGGAAGCAGCTGGTCAATGATTTTCTCTCATTGATGTTTCTATCTCTCCCTCTCCCTTCTCTGAAATCAATAAAAATATATTTTAAAAAAATAGTACTGACCCTCCCAGGAAAAAAAGTCAGGCTAAAAAAGCAAGGTGGGGCAAAATGTTGGCCTTGATAATGCTGGGTTTGAGGTACCCGAGAAGGACACATACAGATGTCCACCAAGGAAATTGGACATCTAGAATTGGAACTGAGGTGAAAAGCCCTGCCTGCAAGATGGAGTTGTTGGCATAGAAGTGGGAAGACTTTGTTAGTGGGTAGAAATCACCCAAAGAGAACTTGGATACAGAAGAGGGCCAGTGTCCCAACTGTAGGATGTTTTCATGGATGGTGGAGAGGAGTAGTTCAGTGGAAAGAATGGAGGCTCTGGAGGCAGAGGGTGGAGACAGACTAGCTCTGTGACCTTGGGCAGTTAGTTTGTTTTTTATCTCTGATGCTCAGTTATCTTACCTGTAATATGGTCTGATAATACTTAATCTTTCAGAGTTCTGTAGAGAATGAATGTGACAATGTATAAAAAGTACCCAGCAAGGTGTTAGGGATTCATTAGTATGCAGGGGTGGGGGTTAGTTAGTCTGACTTCGTGAACTGGTCAAATTGATCTATAGCAGTGACCCTTCCTAATGCCGCGACCCTTTAATACAGTTCCTCGTGTTGCGGTGACCCCCAATTTCATTGTTACAAATTGAACATAATGAAAGCATAGTGATTAATCACAAAAACAATATGTAATTATGTATGTTTTCCGATGGTCTTAGGCGACCCCTGTGAAAGGGTCGTTCGACCCCCAAAGGGGTCGTGACCCACAGGTTGAGAACCGCTGATCTATAGCATTAATGAGTGCAGGCATCCAGATTGGTTTTTTGTGGGTTTTTTGTTTTTTGTTGTTGTTAATCCTCACCTGAGGATATTTTTTCCATTGCTTTTCAGAGAGAGTACAAGGGAGGGGGGGAGAGAGAGAGAGAGAGAGAAGAGAGAGCAACATCGATGTGCAACACATGACTGGTTGCCTCCCACACATGCCCAGATGGGGCAGGGAGTGAACCAGCAACAAGGAATCTAACCTGCAACCATTTGGTGCCTAGGCCAGCGCTTTGACCATTGAGCAACACTGGCCAGAGCCAGATTGCTTTTTTTTTATTGTGTGTGGGGTAAGAAGAACCTTTTGAAAATTTGGCCATCATGAAAAAAGGTAAAAGATATAGAAGAAGGTCATTGAGATAAATTTAAATCATTTATTTATAATACTAATATTTATGAGCACTGTGTACCAGAAACTCTTCTGCACTTTCTATGTATTATCTCATACACACAAGCAACCCTCTTATTAACTATTACCCTCAATTTACAGGTGCAGCTTAGGAAGGTAAAATGATTTACCCCAGATATTAGTTTAGTGGTGGTGTCAATGTAAGAATGGCCAAATCTGTAGAGAATTTTCAGAAAAATTTATTTGAGCCAGAAAGAGAATATACCTGGAAGCAGGTATATCAGACTGAGAGAGGTCAATGCTTTGGAGAACAACAGTTTGCTGTTTCTTTTACGCATTTTGAGATTGAGAAGGGAATGTAAGGAAGATTACAAGGCAGTTAAGATTATGCGCTGTCTTCAGGGTGGTCATGTGGATTAGATTACAGGGTAGTTAAGATTATGTGCTCTCTTGAGGGTAGTTTATTTCAAAGGTGTGGTAACCTAGATGCACAGAAACAATGGACAGGGCTTGCTTAAGGCAAAGATAAATCTTTTACTAAAGAAGTAATATGCTTGGGACGTGACTACCCACCATGACCTTCCCAGTTAGGAATTTATGATCAGATCACCTTGTGAGGTTACTTTCCATAGAATCCCTTCTTTTGTCCACACTAGCCACCAATATCAAACAAGAAATGTCTTGAAGAGAGTTTGTGGTCATCTACCCACCTTTGCCTGATTTGGTGGTGGTCTCCAATTTTTTTTTTTTATCTCCCTTTGTTACCCTCACACCCTAACTGTGAAAAAAAATTTTTTTTGTTTGATTTTTGGTGGGGTTTTGTTTGTTTCACTGTGAAGATTTTATCAAAGCATATTTGTGGGTTGCCTTCTTGACTAAGATGAATCATCCGGCTTTTCAGTTGGCGTGTGAGATTCTGAGGCTTCCAGCCAAACTCACCTGTTTTAGAAAAGAAGGAGCTTAACCTCTTAACCTTTGTAACTGTAGCCGTAGCCAGATGACTGGAGGGATGGGAGGGATAGGAGGGATGGGAGCTGCCTGCCAGGCCCATTCGCTTGCTGAGCAAGCAGGCTCAGCTGCCTGGTAAAGGCTTCCTCTAAGAGGGAAACCCTGCCACCTCCTGGTTGGTGCTGGGAAAGTGGAATTAAAGTTGCCATTGGAATATTTTGGGGAATATTTAAGGAATCAGGAACTGTCCTGCATGGAACTGTGATGTTCAACTCATAGTTTTATGCATTTTTCAAAACCTATAAAATTATACACCATAGCCAGAACCGGTTTGGCTAAGTGGATAGAGCGTCGGCCTGCGGACTCAAGGGTCCCGGGTTCGATTCCGGTCAAGGGCATGTACCTTGGTTGTGGGCACATCCCCAGTGGGGGGCGTGCAGGAGGCAGCTGATTGATGTTTCTCTCTCATCGATGTTTCTGGCTCTCTATCCCTCTCCCTTCCTCTCTGTAAAAAATCAATAAAATATATATTTAAAAAAAAATTAAAAAAATTATACACCATAAATTTTACTGTATGTCGTGTTTGTTTGTTGGTTTGTTTATTTTTTAAAGTAACCTGGGTATGGGAGGAAATGCAGACTGTGACAAATAAATCTAACTGAAGGGAATGGGAAGAAAGGAGCTGACCTTGATAAAACAGTGTATTGATTTTATACTGTAAGGTTGAAGACAAAAAGAACCCCATACAAACAAAGCCCCCTAGTTTGTAAATTTGTTTCTCTCAGAGTTCTCACTACTTTATTTGGGAACTAGGGATGAACTGACAAGTAAATAAATATATTGTAGATAATGAAAGTCAAGTTTCTAACATCAGAAAAAGAAGTGATAAATCAGGAAAGGGGAAGGATAGAATGAAACCTCTGGTGCCAGATGGAAATCAGAGGGATCAACATGGAATCATGCTTAGGTGGATTGATAAAAATATAGATAGAAAGTGTAGAGATGCATGAGTTGGTATACATATATATAGCTCTCCACTGAAAGTGGCTAAAGCAGTGATACCGCAGTAGCAATAAGCATACCTAGCACCCAGACCTGGTTTCTAAATATCAATAAAAGGAATCCTTGGAGAATTGATTGATTCTAGGACTGAGGCAGGGAAAATGTAAGGTGAGCCTGGATAGGCCTTGCCAGGTAGCTTAGTGGTTAGAGCATTGAAAGAGGGCTCCCAGACAACCAGGTATGATTCTAACGTAGGCTATGTATGTGGCTATGTATGTTTTCCCCTCCAAATATACAGCAGGAAAGACTATGTTGCCTCCATTTCACAGATGAAGATACTAAGGCTCCAGCAAAGTTGAGAATGGAACCTTGGTTTTTTTAACTCCTGTGTTTGGAGAAAAGAGCCTGGGGAGAGGGAAGGATTAGTTCCTGAGTATCTACTATATAAGCCAGGCTGTATGCTTGATTCTTGAGCCTTATTGTTTTATATATAATCTTTACAATAACCCATAAAAATAGCTTCATTAGCCCCTCTTTATTCTTCAGTAAATTTTATTTATTCTGAAGTTTTATTTATTCAGAGATGTGAAGAAATTTATCTATATGTACAGACAAAGCAGAAACAGGATTAGACCCAAACTTGTCTAATTCTGAAGTGCATAATCTAAGGGTACCAAGAATGACGTCTGCTTAGGAAAACGAACTTCCGGGCAGCCTTTCAGTTACCACGGTACTGAGTGTTGTTATGATTGGAGCCCTCACCTTTTGAGGCAACCAAACCTGCCCCAAGGACTTTCTACATTCTTCATAGTAATTTTTTTTTCAAGTAGGTATATTATAGCGAAGCTTGTTCTCGGCCCTAGCTGGTTTGACTCAGTGGATAGGGCGTTGGCCTGCGGACTGAAGGGTCCCAGGTTCGATTCCTGGGCACATGCCTGAGTTGTGGGCTCAATCCCCAGTGGGGACGTGCTGGAGGCAGCCAATCAATGATTCTCTCTCATCATTGATGTTTTTTTCTCTCTCTCCCTCTCCCTTCCTCTCTGAAATCAATAAAGAAATGTATTTTTTTTTTAAAATAGCTTGTTCTCATATGATGCCATTAGTTTATCCCCTTACTCCCTCCAAACCACCCTCCACAGTGGCCATCACGGATTTTTTGAAAATGTCAGCCTGACCTCATCCCTTTCCTGCATTCTGTCATCCTCAGGCTCCTCTGCTAAAGGGCATACTCTGAGCCTGGCATTCAAGGCTCTCTGTGATCTGGCCTCAGTTGCCTCTCCAGCCTCATCTCTTGCTACCCTTCTCTCTCTCTCCTCATCCATCCAGATTGAACCACTTGGAAATTCCCAGAAAGAGCACTCCATGCTTACTTGCAGCTTGCAGCTTTTCTGTGTGCTGTTCACTCAACTTGGAGACCTTTTCCCTGCCTGCATAAATCCTGATCATCTGTTAAGATTCAGTTTAGCAGTTGTCTTTTTTAGGAAGCTTTTCCAGGCACCAGAGGCTATCATTGCAAATTAAGGGTTTCTTCTCTGTACCCCCGTAAATAAGTGCTCCATCAATGATGATAGTAATAGTATTAGTAGTTGTAATTCTTAATGAGGTTAGTACTATTTAAAGGATGCTTTTTTACAGTTAGAAAATGCTAAATAGCCCTAGCTGGTTTGGCTCTATGGATAGAGCGTTGGCCTACAGACTGAAGGGTCCCGGTTCAATTCCGCTCAAGGGCACATGCCCAGGTGGCTGGTTCGATCTCCAGTAGGGGGCGTGCAGGAGGCAGCCAATCAATGATTCTCATCATTGATGTTTCTCTCTCTCTCTCCCTTCCTCTCTGAAATTAATAAAAATATATTTTGAAAAAAAGAAAATGCTAAGTAAGTTTTTCCTTTTGTTGAATCACCTGAGTGAAAAATCAATGGCAAGGGAACTCTACCGACTGCCTTCATAGGGAGGAACAATGAAAGTCAATATTCTGATTAATTTTTTTTAAAGTAAATAAAAAAATGCATTCTTCTCATTCAACAAATTAGACTCAAACTTACACTGGAAATAAAAAATATTTGAGAATGAAAATATTCTTTCTATTCCTCTCCTGAATTTACCAAAGTCTTCAGATGTGTCATCCTGATGGGATATTTGTAACTGTGGGACTATTAATAATGCAGTCAGGTTGGTTGAGCATATTGAATGTATAGAGGGTGTATAGTGTGTTCCCAGCACCTTGGAGCCCCAAAAGTATCTGCTATGAGGTAGCCTGGAATAAGAGTATGTGCTTTGACCGGAAAGACCTGTTTTAATCTTGGCTTCACTAATTACTACCCTGTGCTTTTGGCTAAAGAAGTTCTCTTTTCATGCCTAGACTTCTGTGGGCATGCTTCTCACTCTTGCTTATGTCTCCCTTCAGCAATCAGAGAAGATGGCATGCCTGGAGGCCGGAATAAGAGCATTGGGCCAGTCCAGGTGAGTTCTCGGTCACACTCTGTGATCCATCCTGGAAGCCCAGGGTTCCAGATGCTTACCTTGATCCTCTCATCTGCTACTGGGATTGTGGGTTCATATGGTAGTTCTATTTTTAATTTTTTTGAGAAACTGTATACCATTTTCCATAGTGGCCACATCATTTTTACATTCCCACCTTACAATGCACAAGGGTTCCAATTTTCCACATCCTATTCAGCATATATTTCCTGTTTTTTCTATCTTGATAGGTATGCCATGATATCTCATTGAGGTTTTGATTTGCATTTCAAATCATGTTGAACATCTTTTCATATACCTGTTGGCTGTTTGTATGTTTTCTTTGGAGAAATGTCTATTAAAGTCTTTTGACCATTTTTAAAAAAGGTTGTTGGTTTTTCTTTTTAATATTGAGTTGCAGGAATTCCCTGTGTATCTTGGATATTAACCCTTTATCAGCTATATGGCTTGCAAGTATTGTCTATCATTCTGTAGGTTGATTGTTCACTTTGTTGACGGTTTCCTTTATTTTGCTGAAGTATATTAGTTTGATGTAATCCCATTTACCTATTTTTGGTTTTGTTGATTGTGCTTTTGGTGTCATATTCAACTGGCCGGGTAGTTCATTTGGGTAGAGTGTCCTACCAATACGCCAAGGTTTCGGGTTCGATCATTGGTCAGGGTACTACAAGAATGCATAAGTAAGTGAAACCGATGTTTCTCTCTCTCTCCCCCCCCCCCCCTCCTCCCTCTCCTTCTCTCTCTCTCCTCCCCCTTCCTCCCTTCCTCTCTCAAATCAATTAAAAAGTATTGCCAAGAAGCTTTTTCTTTGTGCTTTTTTAGAAGTTTTATATTTTCAGGTCTTATATTTAAACCTTTAATTCACATTGAGCTGATTTTTATGTATGATGAGATTCTAATTTCATTCTTTTGCTTATGGCTATCCAGTCTACCCAACACCACTTGTGGAAGAGACTGTCCTTTTCCCATTGTGTAGTCTTGGCATCTTTGTCAAAGATCTTTGACCATATATGCATGGTTTATTTTGGGGCTCTTCTCTCTGTTCCCTTGGTCTATATGTCTGTCCTTATGCCAGTATCATACTGTTTTGATTACTATACCTTTGCAATATGTTTTGAAATGAGGAACTGTAAGGCCTCTAGCTATGTTGTTTGGGGTTCTTTGGACTTCCATAAGAATTTAAGATTGTTTTTTCTATTTCTGCAAAAAACACCATTGGGATTTTGATAGGGATTGCATGGAATCTAGTAAACCTCTCAGTCTATGAGCACAGGATGTCTTTTCATTTATTTATGTTTTTAATTTCTTTCAGCAGTGTGCAGGCTTTTCACCTCCTTAGTTAAGTTTATTCCTAAGTAGTTTATTCTTTTGATACTCTTGTGAGATTGTCTTCTTAATTTCCTTTTTGTTTATTCATTATTAGTGTAAAAGTACAACTGATTTTTGTATGTTGATTTTGTATCCTGCAACTTTGCTGAATTCTTTTATTAGTTCTAACAGGTTTTTGGTGGGATCTTTAGGGTTTTCTACCTAGAAGATAATGTTATCTGTAAACAGAGATAATTTTACTTCTTCCTTTCTAATTTAGATGTCTTTTATTTCTTTTTCTTGCCTAGTTGCCCTGCTAGGACTTCCAGTACTATGTTGAATAGAAATGTTAAGAGTGGGCATCCTTGCCTTGATCCTGATCTTAGAGGAAAAGCTTTCAGTTTTTTACCATTGTGTATGAGGTTAACTGTGGGCAAGTACCCTGTGTTGCTCTCCTTACACCTCCAAACTCTATTTAGAATCAAGGGAACTGATGTTAGAGAAACCTATTTCATCTGTCACTGCCTTTGACTTTTTGATACTGGGCATATAATTTTCCTTTTACTCTTTTACTGTTTCGAGGGTATGTTAGAAAGAGAGAGCTGTGATTTCCAAGTTCTTAACTGTGTTTAAGCATAATTAAAAATAAGGGATAGAATTTCCATTTATTGAGCTCCTGTTATGCACGCGCACTTTATAACTTATCTTAGATTAACCTCCCAAATCGATCTGACTCAAACCTACATATTTCTTTACCGCAGCACTCTGTGAGGGAACCCTGAGCTATGAGGAAGGTTGTATTATCTCTAGTATCTGCTAAA
The DNA here is from genome assembly GCF_000412655.1 of Myotis brandtii. Lineage (NCBI taxonomy): Eukaryota > Metazoa > Chordata > Mammalia > Chiroptera > Vespertilionidae > Myotis > Myotis brandtii. The sequence goes on from NW_005370657.1 coordinate 3,719,415, forward strand.
GAGGAGGGAGCTAAGGCTTAGAGAACTTAAGTGACTTGCCCAGCAGTAAGTCTAATTGCAGATGAAATTTGAACCCAGCTTCAAGCATTCCCAACATGTTCCATCCCCTGTTTAATGCATCAGTGATTTCCCAGTGTCCTATGGGAGAGTTGGGTGCAGGCTGACTTTGAATCTCAGCTGGAATAAGCTGATGTTACCAGGACTGGCCCTTTTTACCCAGCTCAAGTTATTCCATGCCCACCACACTCTGTTCTTGCTCTCACCACCATCACTGAGACTGCTTCAGTCTGGGCCTCAGTAGATATCTGTAGTTTGATGGCACCATCTGTCATCACATGTCTTAAAAAATGCAAACAGTGATTTCAGTGTTCTAAGGACCTTAAGAGGAAAGGTTTTGGGTTTGTGTGTGTGTGTGCAACATATGACTGAATAAAGAAAGACAACCCCTCCAATTCAATATGCAATCCAAGCCATTTGAGACCAATCACTCAACTTGTACACCAGTTAAATGTTACTTGTTTTCCCTCCAATTCCTGTGTGCTAGCTGTGCTTTCACTTCTAAATGCCACCTGTATTTATGAACAGCTCAACGTTTCCTTACAGGCTCCTGGAGCCAAGAATTATGTGGGTATGAGTTAGACAGACTTAGGAGACAGTGTCCTCCCATTCTTTTCATAGGAACAAGAAATAAAAATTCAGCTGGCCCTTCCTCTTTAGCACTTACTCTCCTTCTGCAGGCTGAGGTTAGCCAGTTAGGGTTAGACACTTTATATAAGTGTTTATCTACTCCCTTTATGGTGTAGCAGCTAAAGCACTGGACTGAATACTTGGATATTTTGGCCTCTTCCTCAAACTCCTGCCCAAGCATGGGCATGCCAGTGATCTTGGGCAAATCAATTCATTTATCTGAGCTTTCTTACTACGACTATCCACGTGAAGGTTTGTGGTCAGTACTTAATAAGTGAGCACTTGTTCAGTTACCCATCATGCATTTATTGAGTACTTAGTTATTGTTTTTAAAATCCTGTCATAGTCTCAGGTCTTGTAGAGGATATTTTTATGCCTCATTACCATAAATGCTATAAAATAACACTAATGATTAAGATATCATTGTCAGCCTTCCATAATTATTGCTATGGGCTAGGCCCTTTTCTAAACATGTGATCATGTATTAACTAATTTAATCTTCACATCAATCCTTTGAGATAGATACTATTATTCTCTCCACCATATATATGAAGGATTTTAGGTTCAAATAATTAAATGACTTGCCCAAGATTGTACAACTAGAAAGTGGCAGAAGTAGAAACTAGGTTAGAACAATGGTGGTCTGACTCTAGAATTCATACTCTTAATCATTATGCTATTTGAACCCTCTCTTAGAATGCATGGAATTATGAATGGACAGAAAAAGGACCTAAAATTTTGTCTAGGTGTAGTGATAGAAGAATTCACAAAGAAAGTGACATTTGAGTTGGGTCCTAAAGGGCAAATAATACTTTATTATTGAAGAGGGGCAATTCAGAGGTAGGAAAGAATAGACTCAGGACAAAGAGGAGTGATGAGGAACCTAGAGGCTTTATGGCTTGAGAGAGGTAAATAAGCAAGAGGAAGGCTATGGGGAACTATGGTGCTGGGAAGCAAGCAACCAGGCCATCCTAAATTAGTGATGAGCCTGGAGAATGGGGGTAGAGGGAAGTATGGGGGTATCTGCGTTTCTCTTTAGAAGGTTTGGGAATCCCCATGAAGTTGAAATAACTTCTCAGTCTTGAAGGAACAGAAGAAATCCTGAACACCCAATCTAACATGTATCAATTCCTTCTCAAAGATATCAGAGGAAGAGATTGAAAGGATCATGTCTGGGCAGGAATTTGAGGAAGAGGCCAATCACTGGAGCAACCATGGTGACAGCGACCACAGTTCCCCTGGGAACAGGGCTTCAGAGAGCAACCAGCCTTCACCAGGCTCTACTATGTCCTCCAGGTGAGCTTCATCCCAGCATCATCTAGAGATCACCCAGAGAATGGACTCACTAGGAGCCGTCTGTGCTGGGTCTTCCTGCCAGTCTGTCCCAGTCACTGTATCCTTACTTCCTCCGTCTTTTGGGGTAGGGCTCATCATTTCACAACCCATTTTTGCTAAGGACCTTGAAAATGTCAGGTCTCTCCTACAGACTGATAAATGCAACCTGGGTACATGCATTCTTTACCTAACAGTATAACATTTTAAATGTAGCTATTTTCTCTCATTTACTTTATCACTGAAATAAAACAAGCCACACTGAAGTTATAATTTCTCTGCCTCCGCAAGAGTGAAGCTTTTCACTTTATAAATTTTAAGAAATAGGGAAAACTTTTTAACCTAGTAAGACTTGCTGGAATACCAATTTGGCGACTTTTGGTTCAATAATGGTACCTTAAGTTAGTTGTTAGGTGTGAAATATAGCCATCAGCTACCAGAGAAGGCATTCTTTCCCCAGAAATCTCTCTTACAGAAAAGGGATCAACAAACTGTCTATAAAAGCCAGGCAGTAAATATTTTAGGCTTCTCAGGTCTACAGTCTGGGCTCAACTACTGAACTATGCCATCATAGTGCAAAAACAGCCAGAGACAGTATGTCAGTGAATGCGTGGCCGTGTGCCAATCAGACTTAATTTACCAAAACGGGCCATGGGCCATAGTGTGCTGATCCTGTTACAAGAGGTGCATCTAGGTAAAACTATAGGATTTTTAAAAATTGGTTGAGAGTGGCTATATTTCTCCAAAAACAGGTAAAAGAAAGATAAGAATCTGCCTTTCTCTTCATATTGTAACCTTTATTCATTCAGTTGTTCCTTAGTTTGTTCTTTCCTTTGAATGTTTGGGGAGTTGTTGCCACATGCCAGATTTGTTTGCTAAGTGCTGGCTTTGGTTTGTGGCCTGGCAAGGCATTAGCATGTCTCTTCAGTTTTCTTAGCAGCAAAAACCAAAATACTCACCTTTATCATCATAGTCTGTTGGTATCCATTAAAAAGTCTCTAACCGTGGCACCTGTATGAAGAATTCATTTAGCCAATATTTACTCAATATCTACTTTGCCAGGTCCTGGGTGTCCAGTGGTAACCCATACGTACACACACAGAGTCCCTGTCTAGTAGAGGACAGGTGCATGTAACCATTCATTATGTCCCCGGCTTGATGGAGACAGGCTGCATGGGCAAAGAACACCTGAGCCACCTTCTGGCTCATTCCCTTTAGGTAGGAAGTAGACCCTGCCAGCTTCTGACTAACATGAGACTTTTCTCTCCAGTAGGTCTGTGGAACTAAATGGATTCATGGCTTTCAGGGAGCAGTACATGGGGATGTCTGTGCCTCCACACTATCAATACATACCGCACCTTTTTAGCTATTCTGCCCACTCGCCACTTCTGCCCCCACAAGCTCGCAGCCTGGATCCCCAGTCATACAGTCTGATTCACCAGCTGGTGTCAGCTGAGGACCTGGAGCCATTGGGCACACCCATGTTGATCGAAGATGGGTGAGTGAGCCCTGCCTTCTTTAGCCCTTGCAGCTTCAAAATGCTCCCTACCCTACATCCACCTTCCTCCCTGGCTGCTTTGTCCCAGGCTTCAGAATATGTCAGGAATAGTGAGTGATGACTCGGTATTAGAGGGCAAATCTGTGCTTATCCTTGAAGTCAGTGGTCCCTCATTTTTCTCTTGAGCATCTTTTCTTATAGAATTGGGGCCATTTATCAATCCCTGGGGAATTAGGAATAAATGGCTTTTGTTTCTGCTTAGGCCTAGATAAGCCAGGCCCTGGAATGGGTCTGAGCACTTGAGCGAGAGATGAGCTATAATTCTGGGTATAATCATACATCAAGTCTAGGCTCCTTAGCCAGACACTGAAGGCACCAACTGGTTATAGCCTGTCCGCATCCCTAGCCAAAATACCCATGGAGCCTGGTGCCATGTGCTCTCTGCAGGCCTGGATGGATGGAAGAAAATACTCTTTCACTCCTCTGTCAGCTCTACCTGAGTGGATAATAGTTCAGCCTTTAGGCTATCCATTGCTGTTCCCATTGCTCCTTTGGCCTGGAGCATATGCTGTTTGAATATTTCCAAGCTTAGAAACCCTCCAGAAGGTATCCTGAGATTTCTTAAGCTAGTCTCTAATTTCAAAGAGGAAATTCAAGTCTCTCCCTAGAAGAAGGCCACACAAAAAATTTATAAATCTGGACGTGTGGGTGTGGGGAAGAGTCATGCCAAGGGGCCTTGAGAGAAAGCACACTGGGACCCCCGTGTCATCCGCCCAGAGCTGAGAAATGCCCTGCTCTTTCCCTCCTGCCTTAGCTTAGAAGGGCTGAGCAGCTCTGACTCTAGTGCAGTGGTTCTCAACCTTCCTAATGCCGCGACCCTTTAATACAGTTCCTCATGTTGTGGTGACCCCCAACCATAAAATTATTTTCGTTGCTACATAACTGTAATTTTGCTACTGTTATGAATCGTCATGTAAATATCTGATATGCAGGATGTATTTTCATTGTTACAAATTGAACATAATTAAAGCATAGTGATTAATCACAAAAATAATATGTAATTATATATGTGTTTTCCGATGGTCTTAGGCGACCCCTGTGAAAGGGTCGTTCGACCCCCAAAGGGGTCACGACCCACAGGTTGAGAACCACTGCTCTAGTGCCTGAACTCTCACCACCAGGGGGTGCAGTGAGAGCAGGAAAAGCTTCGGAACTTGTTCTGGTCTTTCTCAGCCATTTGGCACCAGGCTCATTTTTCTGCCAGACTGTATTAGGTGGGCACCAGATTCCTCTAATGGAGCTGGAGCCCTCATTACCAAAATAGTGCAGGAGTGACTGGGAATTTTCTCTAACACATGAAGCATTAGTAGACGCCAACATTAAAAGTCATAATCCCTGGTAACTGCACACATTTCTAAGCCTCCGTTCCCCCTCAGCAACCTTTTCTCACAAACCTGCCTCTCTGGCCCTGAGTTTGCTGCTGGCCCCAGTCCTGCCCCTTTATCAGACTGAATTGAATGGAGCTGGAGATTCACAGGAATAGGCAAGGAGCCCACTGCCAGAACCCCTTTGTGCCCTCTGTGCCCTAGGAGTTTCTTCTCCCTGTGCCCCCTTCCTCACCCTCTGGCCACTGGAAGTGACTTTCCCCTGTCTCTACACCTTAGATATGCTGTGACCCAGGCGGAGCTGTTTGCCCTGCTTTGCCGCCTGGCTGACGAGCTGCTCTTTAGGCAGATTGCCTGGATCAAGAAACTGCCTTTCTTCTGCGAGCTCTCAATCAAGGATTACACGTGCCTCCTGAGCTCTACATGGCAGGAATTAATTCTGCTGTCCTCCCTCACCGTTTACAGCAAGCAGATCTTTGGGGAGCTGGCTGATGTCACTGCCAAGTATTCACCCTCTGATGAAGAATTACACAGGTGAGGGCTGCTGGGGAGCAGTTCCCAAGCGACCAAACCATTGTCATCCCTACAAGGCAGTAGGCTTGCCTGGCGCTCCAAAGGATGAGCATTAAAGCCCTACTCTGCCACTGACCGGCTTTGTGACCTTAGTCAAGTCTCTGATCCTCAGGTCCTGAATTTATAGAATAGGATAATCATACAAATAACAAATGGGATAATAACAACCTCCCCACAAGGTAGTTCTGAGGAATAAATGATATTGTGCAGGAAAGCTTAGCAGAGTGCTAAGTTGTTATTTTTATCACATCTGGATTACTGAGGTAAGATCATGTATCTGGGAGAAACAAAAATCTAAACTTTGCTTATAAAGTGAGAGGCTCTGAGATATAATTTACAATCGGAGAGTGAGACCTACTGTGTGCCAGGCACTGGGCTTGGCACTTTATATGATTGTCTTCCGTGTTTGTCACAGCCTCCAGCATGATAGGTATGGTTATGCCTGTTTTATAGATGAGAAAACTAAACTTCAGAGAGACCTGCCCTTGAAGGTTTTGGGTTTGAATCCTGAGCCTGGATTTGAACCTGTGCCTATGCAAAGCTTAGGTTCTTTTACTGCATCTGAGATGCAGTGAGATGATAAGAGCATGGGACTGGGAGACTGTTGGTTCTCCTCAGTGTTTTCTAGCATAAAGTCTCATCCTAGCTAGCCAGGATTCTTCTAACCTCCCTGTGTAGAGCAGGTCTTTTACTTACTCTGGAGACCTGGATCACATGATGACACCCAAAATCAGGACAAGTGATCTGTTGGTACAACTTTCTGGCTTATTAGTTTATCCATATGAAAAATAAAGCTTAAAAAGACATGTTAATAATTTACCTTTATTGGACAATCCTCCTATATAATAAAACCCTAATATGCAAATCGACCGAACTGTGGAATGACAGGTTGCTATGATGCGCACTGACCATCAGGGGGCAGACACTCAATGCAGGAGCTGCCCCCTGGTGGTTAGTGCACTCCCACAGGGGGAGCACCGATCAGCCAGAAGCCAGGCTCACGACTGGCAAGCGCAGTGGCAGTGGCGGGAGCCTCTCCTGCCTCTGCTGCAGGCGGGCGGTGAGGAGCGAGGGTCCCCGGACTATGAGAGCCCCAGACTGCGAGAGGGCACAGGCCAAGGTGAGGGACCTCCTGCTCCACCACCCCCTACCCCCTGCCCAGTGCATGAATTTTGTGCACCGAGCCTCTAGTTTAAAATAATGGAAGTCATAGGATTCCAGAGCACCAAAAAAGAGGGAAGAAAAGATGTCCTCATCAATGAAAGCTGGAGAGAGTAGGGTTCCAGTCCCCACACTTTTCTACACAGGACTGGGGTGCACCTCCCTCTCAATCACATGGCAAAAAGACAAGCTGAGACTTAGGCTGGAAGCAAAGCTCCAACCCCCTCAAGCCCTGTGCACAGCAGAGGGAGGGAGTGTTGACTATCTTCCCTGTTTTCTAATATTTCCTTTTTAGTGATGCCTACTGGCTTCAGAATGATCTATAAATGGCATAGTTTTGAACCCAGCTGACACTTTGTCCTGTAAAAAGATACATCTGATTTTGAAAATGACCTAACCCCTTGTCTTGAGCCTCTAATTCATTGTTTCCAACAGATTCCTATCTCCTGCTCTGTAACTTGGGGCTGACTGAGTGTTTGGATAGCAGTTAGCCTGCTCTAATATATCAGGGTTTGCAGAGCTGGCCAAGCAAGCCCTGTCCCCTGTTTGTCTGGAATCCACCAGTGCATCCTGGGATTGTCTACAGAGTGAGTCTGTGGGTTCTGCTCCCTCTAGAGCAGTGGTTCTCAACCTTCCTAATGCCGCGACCCTTTAATACAGTTCCTCATGTTGTGGTGACCCCCAACCATAAAATTATTTTCGTTGCTACTTCATAACTGTAATTTTGCTACTGTTATGAATCGTCATGTAAATATCTGATATGCAGGATGTAATTTCATTGTTACAAATTGAACATAATTAAAGCATAGTGATTAATCACAAAAACAATATGTAATTATATATGTGTTTTCCGATGGTCTTAGGCGACCCCTGTGAAAGGGTCGTTCGACCCCCAAAGGGGTCGTGACCCACAGGTTGAGAACCGCTGCTCTAGAGTGATGGGTTTTCCTAGGCCTTCTGCTGGTAGGCAGGGATCACTGGTCATGCAGGGCTCTCTGTGGCTTTGAGTTTCATAAGGCACTCCATTCCACTGCATCCAATTCCTTATACCTCAAGAGCAAGGGAGGGGCCAGTGACAGCTGAGTTAGTGAGGAAATGTTTATTTCCTAGGAAGGCTCCTTACCAAGGAGAATCTAGAGCTACATTGTCCAGTAGTAGTAGCTGCTAATCTCAGGTGGCTTTTTAAACTGAAGTTAACTAAAATTAAAAAGTGAATTCTTTATTTTCACTCGTCACAGTTTCAAGTGCTCAATAGCCACATGTCGCCAGTGGCTATTATTTTGGAAAGTGCAGATATAGAATATTTTTGTCACCACGGAAAGTTCTGTTGAACAATGCTGACTCGAATACATGTTGCTGCTGATCTCTCAAGTGGGTTCAAGGATAAGAAATAGATTTGTTGTTATGATTCTTACTCAATTATGGAAGCCTTCAATGGAAAAAATTCGAGTTAAACTGCAACATGTTAGTTCTGATTCCACGCCCATTTACTGAGTACCTACTGTGTGTTGGGGGAGGAGTGTGGGAATTACAGATGATGCAGACGTGGTTTTGGACTCTGAGGTGAGAGCCCCTATTCTTGGTGTAGGGGGTTGGGAGACACAGAGCAGATACAGTCTATAATCTCGGGTGATACTGGCGGAGTTTGACGGGCAAGTGAAGATAGTGTACAAGCATAGACTAGGATTCCAGAGCACCAAGAAAGAGGGAAGAAAAGATATCCTCGTCAATGAAAGCTGGAGAGAGTTCCAGTTCCCACACTTTTCTACACAGGACTGGGGTGCACCTCCCTCCGGCACACTCAGTCACATGGCAAAAAGACAAGCCGAGACTTAGGCTGGAAGCAAAGATAGGAATCTGTAGGGAGTAAGTCCTCTACTTTATCAAAGAATGCTTCCAGGAGAAAAGACATTTGAGCTGCATCTTTAAGTGTGATTTTTCTTGGTAGATTATAGAGAATAGGAGGAAGGAGGACAGTAAAGCAAAGTCCTCTAAGTTGCGGTCCTGGATAGTTGCTTTGTTCAGGGAGCCAAAAGCAGTCCTGTGGATTAGGGTATAGAGAGAATGTATCTGAGCATAGAGTAATGAGGGAAGAAATGACTGGAAAGAAAGGTACAGAAAAGACAGGTCATAAAGATGCTCAAATGCCAATCTAAAGAATTTGGATTTTATTGTGTAAATGGTTAGTATTAAGTCATAGGATACTTTTTTTTTTTTAAGGCCACCAAAAATTTTGGTTGCCTCTCCCCCAGAAAAAAGTGGGAGAGAGAGAGAGAGTCATAGGGTACTTTTAAGTGGAGTAATTATGTGGTCAGGTTGCATTTTAGGAAGCTCTGTGACTGTAAAGCTCAGGATGGATTGGTATGGACAAGGCTATAGGACGGTGGCTGGGTGGGAGGCTGTTCCTTAGCCCAGGTAAAAGAAAGCAAGGCCTGGACAAGGCAGCAGGGACTATGGGAATAGTGCAGCACAGGGTCAGGAAATGGCAAAGAGGCAAAGTCAGTGGGACTTCAGTGAGCAAAAAAGTTGGGGATACTGCCAATCTCTTAGCCAAGATGGTGGAGCCTGAGCAGAACAGGCTGAGAGATGAGCCACTCTGAATTTGATTTGGGGTCTGTTGAATCTGAGATGCATGTGGAACTGCCCAAGCGGTCAGAGGAAATGGAGCCATGAGAACCTCTGGAATCAAGTTCATCACTGTAAAGCAGTCCCCTCTCTGCTAGAAACCCAGGGTGTGGCATCTATAATTGGCCATAGCTCTTTTCTACCTCGCCAGCTTCTACGCTATCCCACTCCCCCAAAATGCCTTTACTTTTGCACAACTTGAGTGCAAGTGAGTTCCTGCTGTCATGAAAAGGCTTTTCCCAGATGATGCATGACCACCTCCTTTTCTCTTCTCAAATATTGAATCAAATTTATGGTGCCCATTTTCCTTAATCAGGCTGTTATCAGACAGTGAGCCTGGGTGAATATGATTTAAAGCAGATTGTAGCACCAGCCAGTGACTGCTCCCGGCCCTAATCAAGACTCCTTCACTCTCACGAGAAGATGCCTTGCACGAGATGGGCCTTAATGGGCACTTGTATCTCAGGAGCACTAGTGGCCCCTCCCAGATTCCCTGCTCAGACCCTGGCTATAAGATTCAGGAAACACACGCTTTTCTTTTTGCTGCGATCATGGGAGCGCTGATGCTGATGCTATTAATAATGGTAATAGTTAAGAATTATAGGCTGTTGATTGTGCCAAATTCCATCTTACAAACATATTTTACAACATATTTTAGTCCTCACACCACCCTAAGAGGTTGCACCAATATTATTCCAGTTCCTCAGATGAGGTTCAGAGAGGTGAAAACTCAAGGCTAGGAAGCTAGAGAGAGCTGGAGTTGAGATTATTACCTAAATCTGTTGTGCTCCAAAGCCCAGGCTCTTTGCCATTACCATATACTAAGTTCATTAACCTTCTCAGTAGTGTGACACTCTGGGGTGTGTCCTGGAGCTACAGTCTTACTTTTGCTCCTGTAGTCTGTGTGGGTGCTCAGAGGCAGTTCCTCTAAGGTTGTGGCTGGTGACTGCTCCCGGGAGTTAGGTGCTTTTAGATGAATGAAAAAGAGACAGCTGGCCTCTCCACCCCTTAATGGGACATAACTTATATAGTGTCAGCTTCAATTGCTGACTGAATGGTCCAGTGGTTTGGGGGATCCTGACAGGAATGTTTTCCTTGTCCTCGCATGCTTGTGTAATGGGAACCCAGAAGAAGAATGGGTGTTTTTGTCCAACTTTCTGGCTTTGAATGCTGATAATTTGTAGACAGGGAATACAGGGGCGTTAGAACTGTGGAGTGGGCAGATGTGGAGGAGGCACGGCTGCAGGAGAAAGCCGGCCCATGAAACAGAGAACAATTTGTTTATCAAGGGGTGGGATGCGGGTGTGGAGGAAAGCTTTGCAGTCGGGCTGTGGATAGTGAGTGGGGGCTGCTGGGCTGGCTGCCATTCCCCACCACTGCTGCGGGTCCATGGTGGTAGCTGGTCCTAAGAAATTTGGAAAAGAGATATGTGCTTTCCCCAAGAGAAAGGGCAGAGCTGGGGCATATGCTCAGGCCAGACACTCAGGAGCTCCTTTGTGTCTCTTAGTTCAAGACTCGGCCAGGAACCAGGTTGGCGCTCCTGGCTAGGGGTCTGGCTGGTAGCCACACACCTGCAGGTGCTGTAGTGCCAGAGTGAGCCCTTGGGGCAAGAGGTTGCTGATTGAGGGCGAGTGTTATCTTTGCTTGCTACACTGCTCGGCCACCAGACAGATGCTGACACTGGTGCTCAGCCTACACCCCCCTTTTTTATACCCTACCCCATGCCATCCCTGCCTCACCCCTCCAAGCAGATACTAGAGGGAGTTTGCACTAAAGACCTTTTCCTCCCCAGAACAGAAGTAGTCAACCAAGTACTGTGATGAGGAGGGATCCTCACTCCTGGGCACAGTACATCACGGAAGCCCTGCAAGGCAGTTCTGGGTGGGGCCCTGCCTGAGTTCCTGTGGGAACACAGAGGGCCTGTGGTAGCCTTTTGTAGTTACCAGTTAAGAGCAAGGCAATCAGGGAGTAGAGAGTGTAGTGCTGAGAAAATGGCAGGTTTGGAATTAGAAAACTTGGGTTTAAACCTTGGCCCACCACCCCTTAGTTACTGTGTAACCTTGGGGAAGGTACCTCTCCTGCTTCTTCTCCCCAAACTTGAGGGAATATTACTTATCTCACAGGTTATCAGGAGGGTAAAATGTAAGAATGCAGTAATCTCTGATCCTTTGTTTCCACTGCGAACAAGGAAGATGTTAGCATCCATTTTGGGAATTTGTTGGGAATATCCACTGGAATAACATATGTAGACTATTTAACAAAGGGCCTGGCAAGTAGCAATCAATCAACAAATGGTACAGTGGTAGATACGCTTATTTACAGTGGTTATTCAATATACTAGTATTGAAAAAAATCCGCATTATTAACCGGTACACCTAGTAAATTTGCCTTATCAGCCAGTCTGGGAAAATATCATAAAGTCATAAAAGCCGTTGGGTCAGAGAGGAATGGAGTCAGCCGTCGAACTTCAGATCAGCAGACTGAAAGAAACACCAGCTCAGACTGACAAGGAGCCTAACCTCGAGGATGAGGGTCAGAGATCCGATTGGAAGGAGCTGCTGCTGCAGCTCCCCCTGGTGCTTGAGAAGTGCAGGTGCGGCTGGCCCCAACCAGAGCCAGGCTTTCCCCAGGGAAGAGAAATGGTCGGCTTGCCCCAGAAGCCAATCCCTTGCAAAGCCTACAAAGTCAATGCAGAAAGTAATAGTACATCCCCAGGTGTCCTGGACCCTTCCCAGTTAGGACCTTCTTGCCTGGCATGGGGCTGTATGATTTTGTTCAGTACCAGATCTGAACACAATTACCAGGAAGCAGCCTTAGGCTGAGCATCTCTGTGGCTGAGATGCATCTAAGACCTGTCTGGAATGCTCCTTGGCCCACAGTCCAGCCCACCCCTAGAAGGGTGGAGGCTGGCCTGACCCCAGCTTTCATAAACGCTGGCTTTCCCATTAAGCCTTCCCTTCCTTTGTTTGGTGATATTTCCATCTCTGTTATGAGACACTAGGGGCCCAGTGCACGAATTCGTGCACTAGTGGGGTTCCTCAGCCAACTCGCCCAGTCGCAGTCAGGGCTGGCTGGCAGGGGGAGGAACCGGGGGAGGTTGGTTGTGGGAGCACACTGACCACCAGGGGGGCAGCTCTTGCATTGAGCGTCTGCCCCCTGGTAGTCAGTGCGCGTCATAGTGACCGGTCGTAAAGGTCACTTAGGCATATCAATATATATATTTCCCTCTATGACCAGGGTATTAGTCCCCTATCCTGGCTCTCCTTTGCCTAAAACTTTGTCTTTCCTCAGGGAGCTTATGCTTAATGTAAAGAAAGGAGTTTTGAGTCTTCTCTGCTAGTGGATGTCACCTTAGATACCTGAAAAACCAAGGCCTTGGGAAATTGGTCCTGGTTCCAAGTTCTAGTTCTGCCACCACCTAGCTGCATGCTGTGGACCAGTCCCCTCTATTCTTTGAACTTCAGTTTCTTATCTGTACAGGGGTGATGATAATCTCATCTCACCTGTGGGCCTAAGAAAGTTAAATGAGATAATGCACACAAAGTGCTAGCCCAGAGACTGGCCTGGCACGGAGGCTCAGTTAACGCTTCCCTCCCTCCCTAGCTGAAGTCAAGGATGCCAGTAAAACATGTCACTGTGCATACCCTCAGCCCTGCTGGAAACAGTGAACCTACATTAATACAATCAGCAACTTTTTCTACATTGTGGCTGAGGCTCGCATAGACTCACAAGGCAGCTGCCACTAAAACTGAAGCTACATCTCAACAGTAGCAGTATATTAATGATGTCATATTTCTCCACACTTACATCCCAAACTCCATTGTCCCTTGTTATCTGAGCAGGCATGCAATATTGTACAGAGGAGGACCTCAAAGTTTAGAGGGGTCAAATTACTTTCTAAGGGTCAGAGCTTTTTTTTTTAATCCTCACCTGAGGATATGCTTTTATTGATTTTAGAGAGGCAGGGAGAGAGAAATATCAATGTGAGAGAGAAACATTATTGGTTGTTTGCCATACATGCCCCAACGAAGGATCAAACCTGCAACCTAGGTATGTGCCCTGACTAGGAATTGAATTCACAACCTTTTGGTGTACAGCAAGCATGTCAAACTCGCAGCCTGCCGGCCGCTTGCAGCCCACAACAAATATTTTTGTGGCCCAGCCAATATAACGATATATAAGAAACGTTTTAATAAAAATTTCATAACTTAATTTTTACAATATCGTTATACATAATTATTAATAATGAACTACAACATTCGCTAATGACTGATTACTAATAATCGTGTTGCATTCATTTTCCTTACGTGCCTTATGTGCAGGCACACCATTTCTCTCCACTAATACTAGCAGCCAATTGCCACGTCATTAGTCTTGTACTGACTTGTTTGGTGTGCACAACAGGAAATACTTCGCTTTCAGAGAACAAGAAAAATAGATTTATTTGTGTTATGCTTATTAATTTGTGCAGTTATTTAGTGTCTGGTAAGTTAATGTTCAAGAAAAAATATTAATTTTTATTAAAATGTTCTATTATTTTATGTTAACAATTATTTATTTCAGCCCTTTATATTCAGCATGTCTCTATCGAAATAAACCTACGTTTCTATGAAAATTGAAGCTTTTGTTTTTTTGTGGCCCACATAAACTTAAACCTTGTTTATTTGGCCATGTTAGCCTTTGAGTTTGACATGTTTGGTGTACAGGATGACGCTCCAAGTAACTGAGTCACCCGGCCAGGTCAAGGTCTCGTAGCTTTTACATGATAGAACTGGATTTAGATTTGATCAACCCTATCTGACTTTAGGAATAACAGCTTGTATGAGCTGCCTTGCGTGGCCTCTAGACAAACCAGGGATCCCCTGTTCTTCACTAATAGTTCTGGATTCCATTTCTCCCGAGCTCAGCCTCTTTCCTATGTCAGATGCCTTACAGAGCTGTCAGAAACCTGCCTTCCCTGGCCTGACCTCTGCTGGCATCAGAGCCCACTGTTAACACCTGTGTCTGTTCCCCAGATTCAGTGATGAAGGGATGGAGGTGATCGAGCGGCTCATCTACCTGTATCACAAGTTCCATCAGCTAAAGGTCAGCAATGAGGAGTATGCTTGCATGAAAGCAATTAACTTCTTAAATCAAGGTGAGTGCTTGAGTGTGGGAAGAAGGGGCTTTTTTTTTTTTTTTTGCCAGTGAACATTTTCCCTTACGTTTCATGCCCCCCTTTCCCCTCAGGACTGTCACACAGAATGTGACACCCCTTATGGGTACCAGTCTTAGAGGGCCTATCAGCATTGTGCCCCTCTATAGTGCAGGGCATGCTTTGGGTTTTTTCTTCAAACCTAAATGCCACAGTCTCTATAACTCATAGCTGAAGGAAGAGGATTCGCTTTGTTTAGTCATTTTCAATGCATTCAATGCAGACACCAAGGACAGTACATGCGTCATTTAAAATATGTACCAAGTTTGCCAGTAACTGAAGAAGAGCAGAGTGACTGATGAACCTATTGGAGATAAGGCCTCTGCGACAGGCTGGCACGCTTGAGTCCCCTTCAGGGCAGAGTGGGGTTCACCAAAGCTCACACACGCATATCAAGCATGGCTTTTAACTAGAAGTGTGCTGGATGTGATTAACGTGGAGTATTACCTGCTAAGTGTGGCTTGGTAGCTGCTGGTAACCAGAGTACAAAGGAGAATTTGTGTTCTCTTTTTTCCAAAGCGGCGTGCGAGTGCTCTGCTCTGAGTAGAGCTGGGCTCTTTTGCTGCCTATGACATTGAAGTGCTCTGTTCTGTAGTCAGTTGCCCCATCCAGAGATTCTCAGCCCTCCTCTTTGCTTACTTCCCCCCGCCCCCAACACCTCCTCCTGCTTCTGCACCATTCGTACATTGATCTGTGTGCCTCCCAGAGGCCAGGCCCTGTGGTGACCATTAAAGACATTGAAAAATAAAATAGATTCCAGGTTCCTGGCTTCAAGAATATACTCTGATGGCATGTGACACATTACTGGAGCCTCAGATTGGGGGAGAGAAGTAGTACCTACTTGGAGGAGGAGAATTCTAGTTGGGCCTCAAAGGCTGGGAAGGATTTATATGTAGAACTAGAGGCCCGGTGCACGAAATTCATGCACTCAGGGTTCGGGGGTCCCTCAGCCCAGCCTGCGCCCTCTCGCAGTCCGGGAGCCCAGCTTCTGGCTGAGCATCGCTCCCCCTGCAGGAGCGCACTGACCACCAGGGGGCAGCTCCTGCATTGAGTGTCTGCCCCCTGGTGATCGGTGTGCATCATAGCGACCAGTTGTTCTGCTCTTAGGGTCAATTTGCATATTACCCTTTTATTATATAGGATATCCATATATATTATATAGGATATCTATATATAAAAAAGGGGTTAGGTGTGTGTGTTTAAAGAAATGAGAGAGAACTCTATTTAGAGTAGTATGAGCAGAAACCCAGGAGACCATGTGAGTATATGTACAAGCATGAATGTCTAGGTGTCATCAAAGTTCCTGATTGGCTCCAGCAAAGGGCAAATTTAAAGATACTGTGAAGGATAAATTAGGAAAGGTAGATTGTCAGATAGTGAGTGGTTCAGCATCAACTGGTGCCTATTTGTGTCAAGCCCTGTACTGGGAAGCCAGGTATGAAGTTGAGAAAGATACCACTTAGTTCTCAGAGGGCTCAGTCTAGTGATTGTCCTGTATATTTTTTATTCTTTATCTGCTTCTCTCCCCTCATTTAGAACTTTGTTCCTCCATGTCAGAAAGAGAACAGATTCTCTATGTGGCAATGTTTAATAACTTCTAACTGAAATATGTATCTATTCAAGGAATTGGTATTTCCTCCACATTAGAAAACTCTCTCATATCCTGTGTGGTTCTCTTCCCAGATATCAGGGGTCTGACCAGTGCCTCACAGCTGGAACAGCTGAACAAGCGATACTGGTACATCTGCCAGGATTTCACTGAATATAAATACACACATCAGCCGAACCGCTTTCCTGACCTCATGATGTGCTTACCTGAGATTCGGTATATTGCAGGTAACATTCTGGGTGCTGGCTTTCCAACCCTTCCTTGCTTCTCTTAGCTTGTGAAGAGAATGAGACAAGCAGTGTTTTCAGATCCTCATTCCAGGCCCAAGACCAACTGCATAAAAGCAGTACTAGCCTTGCCCTCGGTTTCAGTCCGCGTTGTAATGAGAAGCGTGAGTTTTCTCTGTAGGGAGGAGGATCTAGCATTTCCTCACACCTATGCTGTGCAGGGTGCTTTGTGGCCTTTATCACTGAACCTCAGAACACGCTCTGCAAGGCTGGTGGTTGGCGATATTATGACTCGGAGATTCTCAAGTTAACTGTTTCTGGATTGTAAGCTGTGAAAGGGTGGATTTTAAGTGCATTAATTATATCTCGATTTTAAACATTAACTTTGTTTCATAGAATTGCCTATAGGTTTTTAGGGGATCATTCATTTAAAGCAATATCTTTAAAAGAATTTTCAAATCCTGTGTTTGTAAAGGAATTTTTGTTGGTGTTTTGTGGTCTTACCCTGCTGAGTTTGATATTTAAATAGGCCATTGAGCTGTAAAGACCTGGTTTTGGTTGTCATTGCTGCTCAGCTTCATTGGTAGAGATTGTTGTTTGTAGTCACCAGCACTGACTGGGGGTGCTCAGAAGTGGAGCTCTAGACAGAGCTTGCTCCTGTCACCTTCAGCAGTACCAGTTTGAAGGGAAAATTTTTCAGTTTGACATTATTCTACTTTTTTAGTAGAAATTATTCTATTTTTTGGGCCCAGAGTAATCTACAGATGTGAACTGGAGCTCAGCTGTTAGAATTTTAAGGATGTTTTGGTATTTATGTCTCAGCATTTTCAAAGTGATATTCTACCAAATGAGATATTCATCAGGCGCTCTCTTAAATAAACGGAGAGTAGTAATTACCCCCCTCCCCACAGAGCCGGCTTCTCAGCCCTGGCAGCACTTGGGCTCAGCGGTCAGCTTTTAGGACATACCCGAGCTTAGGTTACACCTCCAGAGAGCCTGATTCAGTGGGTATGAGGGGGCCTGGGCATCAGTATTTTTAACTCCTCAGGTGACTCTCGGTGCGTCCAGGAGAACCACAGCCCAATATTTATAGTGTACATTAGCACTCCGAGTGCTCTGAGAAGGACTCCAGTAAAGAAACCTGTAGGTCCTTTTTAACCCTAGATTTCTCAGTACTTTTACTAACCCATTATACTACTCTGAAGAGCAATTTTTATAGAATGATAGCGTCCATCAGGAAAAAAGAGAAAACAGGATATAAGTTTCTCGTGGTATTTTGGCTTTAAGAGGACATCTAGGAATCCCTCTCAGTTTCAGATTCCTCATCTGTAAAATAGGGATAAAAGGTAATATCTGTCGCACAGAAATAGCGTGAGAATTAAGTGAAATGATGCATTTAAACACCCAGCATAGAGTAAGTATTCCCTGGATAATAGCAATGATTATAACTTTCACCTCGGCCCTAAAATGGGCCTGGGTATCAGGATGTTAGCCAGTCTGTGTCTTTGTGATACTCCTTGTACTTTCCTTGCCTCAGTCACTCAAAAAGGCCACATCTGCTCTTCGCCCAACTCGAGGGACATGCTCTTCCACTAGCGGCCACTGCTAACTCTTCTCTTCCCACTTTGTCCCCAGGAAAAATGGTGAATGTGCCCTTGGAGCAGCTGCCCCTCCTCTTTAAGGTGGTGCTGCATTCCTGCAAGACAAGTGTGAGCAAGGAGTGAGCTGTTCCCGGCACCCCTCCTCAGGCCAGCCACAAAGCCTTGGGTGGGCGGGACAGGCTCCAGAAGAAAGAGCCAGAGAGACCAAGGTGGAGGCTACGGGGGCAGCAGCGTTCCCGTTGCCTCCATAGCAAGAAGAGTGTTTGTTTGTTTGTCTGTTTTTTTAAGCTCATTTTTCTATATATTTATTTCACGACAGAGTTGAATGTATGGCCTTCAACATGATGCACATGCTTTTGTGTGAATGCAGCCGATGCATTTCCTTGCAGTTTACAGAATGTGAAGATGTTTAATGTAACAGTGTTGTCATTGTTTAGAGATAGTTCTTTTGTAATTTGAGGGCGGGTGGGATGGGCTGAGATGACTATTTCCATAATGTTGACAAAGACGACTACCTCAGTGGAAAGGGAGGGGTGTGACCATGCCTCCTTTTTCCACGTGTTCTCAGCAGACTCGTGCATTTGTCTGTCAGAGAGCAAACTGCCTTTTTCTAGCCACAGAATTGCCAGGTGAAAGCACACACCATAAAAGGGCAAAGTGGTGCCAGGAGGTTCTCTGAGCAAAGTGGGGGCCCCAGGCAGGAGAGGAGGATGTAGAAAACATCTCTTTCCTTTGGAAAGCATGAAAATTGAGAGTGGGGCACAGCAACCAAATCTTAAGTTAGGTGTCCTCTCTCCACACAAGGCCTCAGGGAGAAGGGTTTCTGCTCTCACACCATGTTGTGGGGCCCCCTCCCCACCACCTGAACCACCACTGCCACTGCTGACCATCCAAGCAAAGTCCTGGCAATCACGTCATCCTTTGGACTTGCCTGCCAGCTCCGCTGGGACTCCCAGCTACCTAGCTTCCTTACCTGGATCTACCAAGGCCTACCTTCCTTCGACTCCTTGCCTCCCTTATACATTTGACTTCCTATTGGCCCTCTGAAAAAAACAGCTAAACAGAATGCCATGCTCTGAATTCTGGTGCCCACTACTGATGCATTTTCCTGTCACCTTGCTTTCTTCAAGGGGTAGTGGAACAAAGTTCAGACTGCTAAAAGAATAAACACTCCTCCTTTGGAGTGCTCTGTTTCTCCCCCTTTCCCACCCCAGGACTGAATCCCAAACCTGCAGTCTCTTTTTTCATCAGTGGAGGGCCATTCACCCACCAGAATTTTTGCCCTTACATTCCACTCCAAGTTCTTCTAATCTCCAGAATGAGACCAGGATTCCTAAACAGAAAGCCCAAGGCCCAGAGTGGCCCAGCTGACCAAGGCCTGGAGGGGAAGGGGGGCTTTAAACTACCTCATGTTCTTAAGGGCTGTCCCCTCCAGATTATGGCCTGGGCCCTTGTTCTTTCACTACCTGCCCCACCTGGTCCCAGGAAGTGTCCCTTCCCCTCTTGGCTTTGGCCAGCAGCCACCCCATAGCTGTTGGAACTCTTTCAGGTGCTTTTCTCTTCTCTGCCTTCCCACAGCAATTGTCCCTGCCTCCACCCAGGGACCTCGCACAGCTGATGCAGCAGACTGACTACTGAGAGGGGTGCATCCCTGGTGGGCTTGCAGGGCCTCCTGCACCTCCTTTTGCCTGTGTAGTCAAAGGCCATTTGCTCTCTTCCCAGCTCAGCCTCGCAAACTTGCCCGGTGGGCCACCACATCGTGTGCAGCCCGGGCAGTCTATGTCAGATTGTAATTTTTCTTTCCAGTGAAATGTTACGGGTACCCAGCAGAGGGATGACTTTGTCCTTTGATGGATCTAAAACTCAGAGCAGTACTCCTCAATGCCCTTTCCCTGACTGCTCTGAGAAAGAAAGATGTGTTCCTCTGGAAAAGCTCTGATCAGAATGTTTTCACATGTCAATGGGAAGATGTGTGTGTGTGTGTGTGTGTGTGTGTGTGTGTGTGTGTGTGTGTGTATCTGTTTATTTCTCAGTTCACAATATTTTTGTTTCCCCATGTTTTATTTAACCAACTAGATCACATTCTTTGGCTACAGGTCAGACTCTGAGCTGCTTTCGTCAACGTAAGGAGGAGACACATATCAGAGACCCCCCTTTTCCAAGATGGCTGCTGTGTGCAGCTTCTTTCTTTGCTTAGACCTCCATCTGTCAAGTTATTATTATTTTTTGAAATGGCTTTTCTTTAAAATTAAGCATTTTACCAGTTGGTTGGGTATCAAAGAAAATTGCTCTCTGATGAGGCAAGAACATGTCTCTCCAATAATGCAGCATTAAACAGAGCAAGTTGTTAATTTGTGGAGTGGGGGAAAGATTCTGCAAGTTGCCATTGTACAAATCCATTTTTACAAATGTTTGCAGCAGATTCCACAGAACAAAGAGCCCATTCATTGCCGAGCGCCCTGCAGAATCTCTGAGCCAAGTGGCCGTGTGTTCTGAGCCAGAGCCTGACCTGTGGACCGCCTTTAATGTCTTCTGCACCCAGTCCTTTTGTGACGTGGGCTTTTTTAAACAGGGTAAAATTAATGTGTTGCATTGCAAACTCAGGTATGATGAGGAGATGATAGGAGTGTAGCTAGCAGCGTGGAGACGTTAGGTCAGCCACTAAATGTATTTGTAAATTTGGTTTGAAGGACACAGAGAAAGGTTGGAGGGGCGGTTTGTTGTGTTTGTATTTTTGCCTTTCTTCCCATAATTTTTGGTTAATGGGTAGCCTTTTGCTAGTGGAAGAAGAAAAAGTTGTGTGTATGGTCTCTTAATTCCCCTCTCTTCTGTCCTCTCTCTGATCCCCTGCCACCAACAGCACTCATTTTAAGTGAGAATTTTTCCACCATAAAAATATGACCCTGAAAGCTGTGTGGTCAAGGAGAATCCCACCTCCTCGCACTGCATTGAAACACGGCTTTCCCCTTCCTTTCCCTTTCAATGTTTTCCTGACCCAAGACGAAATTTGGAATCTTGGAACTTCGCCTACAACTCCTGTTCTCTGGCTCCTTTGTAGGCTTTTGGAGACTTTCACAAGGTTTGGTGGTCTTGACTTTAGTCTCAAAGCACTCCACCTGGCTCAGAAGGACAGCCCCCGCCCCCATGCCCAGCCCAGGAGGGAGGTGGCTGAGCCTGTGGGGCTAGAAAGCAGCAGCAGGAACCTCCCTCCTGCTCTCGGAGCCGGAGGAGGGGGAGGGAACGAGGGGCTTCATGGCATGCAGACAGCCACCCACTCCACACCAGCCTGCTCTCACCTGCCACCCCCTTCTCAGGGAAGTGAGTGCCTGCCATGGCCACTGTGTCACCCGGTCCTTAAACCTGGGGCTCTCAGCTAGCTGCCTTGCTCTGCTACCTATTTCTTACTTTAGTTTGTTCTTGATTTCCTGGGGAGTGGGACAGATGGAGACAGACAGGCCCAGCGTGGGCAACATCTCCGCCATGTCCAAGGTTGGCCAAAGTAAAGGGACCCTGGCCTCCCAGTAGGGCAGGAAGGGGAGCAGTGGTTCCAAGTCTTTAGCTCTGGGCCCCTGGTCTATGTCTTTTTTCTTTGTTGCTTTTTAAAATTTTGCAGTTGCATTAAGAAATCCGCTCTTTCAGACCAGCTCTTTTATTTTCTTTATTGATTTTTTTAAAGTAAAAAAAAAAAAACACACAAAAAAACCCTCAAAAACAAAAAACTAAACAAAAAAAAACCACTACTCTTTCCCCAAATTGACCCATGAGTGTCCCCCTGCACCCCCCTCTGCCTTTGCAGTTGATCATTCCTCCCTTTTTCCTCGGCTTGAAGCATCTATGTCCAGTGTCTATGAAATGATGTTTTATCTGTGTCTCAGGTTGAGAAACGGCAATCATTCCACCAGATGCTGGAAACTGGTTAGCCTTGAGACAAGGGTTTCTAGGGCCACAGCTCAGGGATGTGTATTTAATTACAGGGTCCCCAGAAACCCCTCTCTTGGCTGCCACCAACAGCAGCTTTTCTGGACTTGGGAGCCAGGCGGGGACTGCTTCCTCAGAGGCAGGAGCCCCATGAGCATACTGAGTCGGAGCGAGCTGGGCTTGCTCTGGCTGTGCCTAGGCTATCTCGAGGCCTGAAGACTCTGGCTGTCCTGGAACACGAGCCACGGGGGCCCTGCTCTGCCCGTCCAGCCCCTGTCTGGCCTGCCCCCTCAGGATCTGCAGCCCTAAATGGGCCACAGCCCACTCAGGACTCAGCTGCAGGCTCAGGGAAGCTGTGAGTCAGGCCAGAGTCTGCTCCGAGCTCCAGAAAAAAGCTGTGTTTCTGGTGGAGGCTGGTCTGCCCAGTCCTGCAGCCAGCCTTGCCAGCATGGCCAATCTGTCACCAGGTCATTTCTGCCCTTGGGTGAGCATTGTTTTCTTTCTCTGAAATGTTTTATAAGGTGATAATGTTGTTGACTCAAGTTTCCATGAAAAAGAAAAAAAAATACTACCTCTTCAGTGACATCCTGGTGGATTCCTCTCCGAGAAGTCCTGTGGGAAACGAATACTGTAGCTCCTGCTCTGTTTACATGTTTCTGTCGGGAGAGAAACCCTGCCTGCCCTGGGGTGTTGGTGTTTTTGTCTGTGTTGCCATCCCAGGCCTGCGATAGGGGCTGTGGGTGCGTTGTAATGTCTGGGCCGAGTGTAGGGAGTCCTTCACACCTGCCCAGCTGGGACCAGCCACCTCTTGAAGAGGCCTCCGTTTCCTTTCTACGATCCAGGGCACAGGAAGCACCACCCTCCCGCCAGGCTCTGGTGGCACAGGCATCCACAAGCCGACCCTGGGCTACCTATCCCAGGGCCACCTCTACCCACAGTCCGTGTAGGAATCAAGTAAACGGGATGTCTCTGAGCCCTTGTCCCCAAAGGGCCGGCCAAGGGCTGCCTGCCAGCCTGGCTCCGTCAGCCCTGCATGACCAAATGATAGCCGGGCTCTGCAGGCTACTCAGGCCCTCTGCTACCTCCCCCCCTGCCAGCTGGCAAGGGATGGGCCTTTTTCTGTGAGTTGACTACCTGTGGAAATGTGACCAATTAGTGTGAAATGCATGTCTAGAAGATGTTAGGTACTGTATTTGAACGAATAAATGTGAATCCTGCACATGGCATCTGTCTGTGAAGCTTGTCTGGGGTTCTGGGGAGGGACGATGGGATGTCCCAAGAAGCTGGCTCACGCCTTCAGATCGAGTCCCTGCTTGTAGCTGACACCCACCCACTCCTATTGCTGAGGGTCTGGCAGGGGGATGTCGCTTAGAACTGCTTGAATTCAAGAACCAGCACTGACCCAGGTGCCTGCTCTGTGCCTGGCACTGTTGGGACTCTTCACAAACCTGAATCTCCTTGAACGTAAAGGATTAGCATCTGTTTTATAAGAAGCTAAGGTAAGTGAGGTGACGGGACTCATCTCAGGCCACCCAGCCAGAAAGTGGCACAACTAGAGGAACGGAGTCTCATGGGAGAGGCAAGCACAGCCCTTTGCAGTTTAGTGGGCTCAGGTGTGATCGAGGGTGATCGGGGGCTGTAATGGCCTCGCAGAGGGAGTGGTTCTGCTCAGAAGGGCTTCAGACGAGTATTGAAGGTGGGCCTTGAAGCAAGTCACCAGACAGAGGAGGCCCAGCTACGAATCAGAAAAATACGGACTATTCAGGTATAACAAGGGATTGCCGGCAGGAATGGTGGCAAATGGGAGGGATTAGCAAGAGTTGAGGCCGGAGAAGCCCCTGGGACATTGAATGCCACATTCAGGAGTCTGGGGAAGAGCTGCATCTCAGGCAGCAGTGTGCTGGTGAGCGGCCTGCCGGGTGTATCATGGAGGTCCACCAGTTAACGCATGTCCTGCCCGATAATAGATGAGGTTTTCCTAGAGCTGAGGAAATGGAGGCTTTGAGAGGTCATGGGATGTGCCCTGAGTCATACGGGAAGGGTCAGGGTCTGGACTTGAACCCAGATCTGCCAACTCGAAAGCCTGACTGTCCTGTAATCTTGCTGTTCCTACGATCAGAGAAGGGCCCACGCTTGGGCTGAGGGTTATAGGGAGACAAATGGGAAAGACAGAGGCTCCTCAGTTTGGGAAGATAAAGGCTGAGGAGTCTGATCAAAGCCTATTAAATCCTCATGTGTGAAATGAGGGGAAGCCCAGCTGCCTTCCCATGCCTCAGCCTCCTCCATCACAAGGGACCAGAGAGCCCTTGAGGTTTGAAAGGGGTGGTTTTAGAACAAAAGAAGCGCTGCAGAACTAATTAATAGACTGTTCTGTGCCCCATAGAGGGAACAGATAGGACAGGGATGCGAGGAGGAGCATGGCTGCTGGCCGGCTGTTGTGTGCCGGGCGCGGGCGCTTTACCTGCACTGTCTCCTGTAATGCTCAGAACCGCTTTGCAAGGGAAGCGCTCAGCCCCATTTCACTTGAAGCAAGTTGAGGCTCGAGGAAACGAAGCCATTGGCCTCGGATGACACGAGCACATGGCAGAATTGGCTTTTGAATCCAGGTCTATCTGATACCAAAGTTACAACAGGCTTCCTCCCTGCTCGGCCTTAGCAATTCAGTAGTGCTGAATATGAGTGTCTGAGGTTTGTAACAAAGCTCAGTAATGGCCTTTGGTTGAACTTTTTGCTATTAACCCAATAAACCAAACTTAAACAATAAAGGACTAATTTCTGTAAGAGGTGAAAGAACAGATCCGACGAAATTGATGTGAAAAGCAGGGCTGTCCCAGATATAAGTAGAATGCTATAGACGCCACAATCCCTGTGGTTTCTCAGAACATAACGACCCACAAGGTGGCCCCATGGGGAAAGAATAGGCATTCTGTTGCCAAAAATCTGGGAAATACTGCACCTACTCTTACCTTTCTCTAATTCCCAACTTTCGTTGGCATATTAAAGGCTCTGAGAAGTCCTACCTGAAGAAAATTAATTTGGGTCTACCCAGAAGTCTTTGGGCATGCGACATTTTTCCTGTTAAAATTGTTGGGACAGTATTCCATGGGATACAATTGAGGACGCTGCTCTAAACTTACAAATTGCTACTTAACTGATGCTGAGCTTGTGGGTTCCTTGAGTGCCAGGCAATAGTCTGGAAGTAAAGAATAATAACGGAATTTACATTCAGAGCAAGCAAAGCGCTGTGCTCGGCATTTCCTGTGCATTCAATTACTGATTCCTCAGAGCCATCCTATGAGGTTGGTGCTATAATGATCCAGTTCATAGATAAGGAAACCGAGGCCCAGAAATTGGTCTAAGGTTACAGAGCTTGTATGTAACCCCAGGAGTGAACATAAACCAGTACTGATTGAGTGCCTAACATTAGGCAGGATCTGTGCTGAGATCCTTCTCCATAAGCAAACCCCCTGAAGTATGATCATCTCTGTGTAACTCAAGAGGAGACAGCTTCGTCCAGGTTACGTAAGGCTGAAGCCAGGGCCCCCCAGAAGTGGTGGCCGGGGATGGTGTTGGGACCAGGGTGGGTGTGGCTCCCCGAGGCCCCCCCAGGGATCATTTCCCTCAGGCAGCTTGTGCGACAGCAGGCACATCAACCAGGAGTCTCCCCTCTCTTCTAATTCCAGCTCTTCCCCTCACCAGCTGTATGTGGCCTTGGCCCAGATAGATGACTCTCCGATCCTCACTTTCCCTGTCAGATAAATGGAAATGGTGGTGCCTGTGTCTTAAGGGTTTAAGGATTCACTGAGGCTGGTTCAAAGTTGGGGCTCAATGCAGCCAATCCATGAAAGGAAGCAGTGTGAGGGGAGCCACAGCCCCTCACACCCCAGTAGCAGACACCCAGCAGAGCCAGAAGCCCCCGCGCTAGCTTAGCTTGGCCTGGCTGCCCACCAGGAGTATAGCTCCACCTAGAATCAGCCTCTCTGAGATCCTGTGGCAAAAGTGCCCAACTGTCAGACCCAGGGCTCTTGGAGTCTTGTTCCCTTGGCAACAAGTCTCACCATGGAGACCACAGCCCCATCCTTGCCCTCCCTGCAAGCTCCCTCTCCACAGACCTTCCCTGTTCAACACCTAGTCCTAGAGCCGTGTAGGAACGGAGGGAAGCTCCAAGGAGGCCCTTCCTCAAGTGAGGAGTTTGACTAACAGCCAGCAAGAGAGGCAAAGGGAACTCCCATTTTTTAGGTCCAAGTGATGCCTGGCGAGGTTCTGAAGAGCCTACATATGTGATCTCATTTAGCTTAAAAGCCAGGCACTCACCCTATTTTGTATAAGTGGAAACCAAGGCTCAAGGAGACAAGATGGACCAGCCAGTCTCACGCTGGTCAGTGTTGGGGTGGAGACTGGTGTGCAGGGTTTCTGACTCGGGAACCCCTACTTTCTAACTCTCCGCCAGCCTCAGTCCGAGGACTGGAGAGTTGGGTGAATCCCTCCACCGCAGGCGTCGGCTGGTAGCACAGGCAGCAGCGAGCAGCCCTGTGAGGTTTGGACGGGGCCTGGCAGCAGCAGCCCTGGCAGAGGAACTGCACTATTTTAAGCCAGGGCCAGCGGGCCCCATGTGGGCACAGGGAGGGTGGCCTCGGGCCAGCTTCCCGGAAGTCGTCATGGCCTCCCTCCTCTCCCCTGAGCAGCTTTCGGAGGCAGTCACTTCCCAACAAACAGGAAGGAGGCCCTCAGGCCTGGAGACCTCCAGCCCCAGCTTCCTCCTCCTACCCTACCCCCCAGTCTTCTCTACTATACTGGGGAGGAGCCCCCCAGGCCCACACCCGGATCCATGTCCACTATCTGGGCTGACTTAGTAGGCTGGAGGTCTGGGGTCTGGGCTTCTGCTGCTTGGGCCGCCCCTTGCCCAGGCCCACAGCCTGATTTCTCACCTACATTCCCATTGAGGGAAGCCACTAGGGGCCAGAAGGAAGAGCAGAGATAGCCCCAGACTTGGTCCCATGCAAGGATGGGAGAGAGAGAGAGAGAAAGAGAGACTGAAACAAACAAGGTAGGACCTTCCCAGAGAAAGACAGGCAGACACAGTGAAAGACAGATTCATTGTGGCACAGACAAAATTAGAGAGATGCTCAGAGGCAAAAGCAGAGAGAGAAGCAAAGACACGGCTGCGAAGGGCTAGGGCCAAGAGGGCAGCGCGTGGCTCTGAGTGATTGCTCCTGACCACCCCCAAGTACAGGCCCTGTCTCAGCTGTGGGGGGCCCACCGGCTGCGTGGCCGGAGAGGAATGCGGGGAGCAAGGCTGGGTCACCCCTTGAGGGCCGAGCGCGTGCACTGTGAGATAAACCACCCCAGGAAGGGGGCCCAGCTGCGGCTGCCTGCTCCAGGAGCATGGCGGAGAGGCCCAGGCCCAAGGCTGCAGCCCAGCCCACCAGACACCCAGTCCCTGCATCTGCTCCTGAGGGTCTCCACCTGCTCTTATTCCAGAAGGTCCCGGGTACCTCAGCCCAGCCCTTGAGGCATGCAGGTTCTGCCAGTGTCCTGTTCACAGAAGAGCCAGCTGGGTCCCTGCTGCTGCTCTGGCTGCAGTCCTGGCTCAGGTGAGGGGCCGGGCTCACCAGCTGACCAGGCAGAGCAGGGCTCCGGCAGAGGAAAGCTGGGTGCAGCAGCTGTGCGCAGACTGGGCTGGCCCCGCGTGCACCCATGTGCACAAGTGTGGATTGCATGTGCATGAGTCCCTGTACTTCCTCACATGTGGGTGTGCAAAGATGTTTGTGTCCACAGGTTGCCAGGAGCCACACTCTGCCTCAAGTCCCTGCTCTCAGGCTAGAGAAGTCCCCAGAGGTACCTGGTCTCCCACCCCTACCAGGTGGTCCAGCCCAGGGAGCCATGAGGCAGAGGGGGAGGAGCAAGCAGGTCTATTGCCACCCCCTCCCCCGCCACCCCTCCCTACACCGCAGCTGAGGCTCCCGCTGGCCACGGCCTTGACCCGGCACTATGGACTTCTCTGACATTGGCATCGGATCTGAACATCTGGCAGCAGGCTGATAAGGGGTGCAGCGGAAACAGCCTCTGCTGCTGCCAGCAGCCCCACCCCCTCTGCTGCCCTGCGAGGGGGTCTCCACAGCCACACTCCCTGGGCTTCCAGCTCTGGGCCCTGCCCCTCTTTTCTCATTCTCTGCCTCAGTGTCTCTATGTCTCTGTCTCTCCCCCCGACCCCATTTCTTCTCCCTATCTGAATTTCTCTCTCATACCTTCTCTTTTTCTCTCCCTCTACCTCTCTCCCTCTTCTCTCTTCCTTCTCTCTCTCTCTCTCTCTCTCATCTCTATCTCTCTATCTCTGGGTCTGTTATGCCCCATTCCTTTAGGGCTTCTTTTTCTGTCTTTCAATCCTCTCCATTTCAGTTTCTGGGTCTCTGATCTGTTTGTTTCTTGTTCCACCTCCAGGAAACAGGCCTGGCACTTTGGGAAAGTCCCCACTTAGAGAGAGACCCTGGGCTTTGTTTGCTGGGGAGGAGGGGTCAGGACTACGCCACTTCTCCTTCCCCTCTGGTGGGTCTCATGGCCTGGGACCACCTGGCTGGAGCTTGGAGGAAAGGACAAACGGGCCACCCCGCTCTGGCTGAGTGGAGGGGACCCTGAGTCAGCAAGCCCAGCTCCGGACTCCCAGGTCTGGATTCGAATCCTGGTTCCATCCCAACCTTGCTCTGTGACTTTGGGAAGATACCAGTCTCTCTGAGCCTGAGTTTCCTTACCTCCCAAATGCTGCTCATGGGAGGTGAGGGGGAAATACTACCTAATTCCCAGGATGGTGGACAGGGTTCGAGACTGACCAAAGGTGTGGACTGGTTAGTAGGAGCCCCAGCACACAGGGCCTTGCCATTCATTCTCAGCATGCCTCATCCTTAAGGGGTGGCTCAGAGGAAGAGGGTGTCAATAAACATATCCAGGGTGATCAGGGGTGAGGCGTGTCCGGCCCGGGTGGTGGCAAGTGACAGCTGACGACCTACAGAGAAGACGACCGGACAGGAGGAGGCAGGCAGCAGCACTCCACCCCTCAGGCAGCATGTGGGGGCTTTTGGTGCAGAGGGGAGCAGTCAGTCAATACACGCTCACTGGTGCTGGGGTGAGTCACTCACCCCAGAAGGACCAACGGTGTTGAGGGTGAGGTTGCAACCTCAGACTCAGAGAAAGGGGCCCTGAGGGTAGACTGCCAGTCCTTCGGCTTGTTGTTGGTTTCTGGTTTGCTAACATTTATTGAGCACAAAGAGCATCCAGGCAGCCGCTATGTACGTTACATGTGTTGTCTCATTTTTGTCCCATTTTATGAAGAGAACATGAGACCCAGAGAGGGGAAGTGACTGGTCCCAGGTCACACAGCTAGCAGATGGCAGAACTGGCATTGATCCGGAGTCTTCGCCACTAGCCCCTTGTCGGTTCTGCTTCTTAGGGCTCAATGCCTCACCAGGAGATTGGCAAAGCCGGGCTGGCTCTTTCATGGTACCAAGGTGTTGAAAGAGCCTGTGTGTCCTGTCTAAGAAGCAGGGAAAGTGGTCCCCGTCTCACAAAGTCTTCCATCAGAGGCGGTGCAGAGGGCCTTGGCTGCTGCTTGTTACATGTATGTGACATGTTGGTCATAGGGTGTTTCTGGAATATTTCTATTTATTTATTTAGTATTTATTTATGTATGTATTTATTTATTTTAATCCTCACCCAGGGACGTGTTTATTGATTTTTTTTTTTTAGAGAGAGGAAAGGGGGGGGGAGGAGAAACATCAATCAGTTACCTGCTATACACACCCCAACCAGGAATCAAACCCGAAACCTCAGCCTGTGCCCTGACTGGGACTCGAACTTTTACTGTACAGGATGACGCTCCAAGCAACTGAGCCACCCGGCCAGGGCAAGGTATTTCCTTTTTAAGTTCAGAGGATGAGTGGTATTAGTCCAGAAACAAAATCATTGCATTAAAAGGGGAAGACTAGTTAGGTTCAGTCATATGCAAGAGACGTGCATCTTGTAAGAACTTCTGAGAGTGAAAAAATACATAAGAGGTCATGAATGTTGGGAATATACTAATCGGTAGAATCAGTTATGACAGCCAGTAAAATTCTTGTATGTACTTTCAAAATAAAAACATCTTTTGAGTGGCACAATGAGGAAGACACGCTCAGTTTTAAATATAGTTGCCTTCAGTTACCCAGAAAAGTTGCCTGGTCCCAAGCCAGGTAAGTGAGGTGCTCTGTGTGACTTGCTATTTCCTCAAGTGAAGGTTCTCAACAGAGATTGCCAAGCCCCAGAATGAATGGCTGGGAGGTAAATCCTCCAAGGACAGACTTCTTCCCTTTTCTCCAGTGATGGCACCTAACGTGCACCCAGTAAAAGTGAGGTGAGTGAACGCACAAAAGAGTGCG
>NW_005370657.1:3749687-3752623 GCF_000412655.1 Myotis brandtii
CAGAGCAGAGCGGAGCAGTCTGGTCCTATGGAACCAGGGCAGTTCAGGACCTGTCTGAGCCCAGAGGTTGGACAGGGACATGCCCAGCTGTGTGGTGGGGAGGCCTGACCTTCTAGATAAAACCCCAACCTGGAGCCACCGTACCAAACCCCCGGGACCCAGCCTCAACTTTCCCAGGGACCCACGGGAGCATTAGCAGCCATGGTGGATGGTGACATGCAGAAAGCCAGCGTGGAACGCACGCAGGAGGTGGCCAGTCAGCTCACCTGCTTGCCCTTCGTCCCCCTCTTCCTTTCTTCAACGCCGGAAGAGTAAAAGGACCAGGCCAAAGTTGCAGGGCCACCTGGTCAAGTTATACATGCCCCTGCCTCCGCGCCAGACCTACCTGACTCCACTCCCACGCCTGGGCCAGACTGGACCCCGCTGGGCCAGGCCCCAGGGAGGTAGCCATTCAAGGGGAGAGCGGCCGGGCTGCGGGCCGGGTGGGGGAGCTGCCCATAAATCAGGCCCCACTCCCACCCAGTCGCTAACAAGCGGGGCTGCCTACCCGCCTACGTGGGGTCCCTGCCTCTGGGCTCCCACAGCGGCCTGGAGCAGCCAGCTGGCCAAGGCCTCCAGAGTGCCTTGGCCTCCACCCCCACCCGCGGCCCCCAGATAGATAGGGATATATTTTTTTTCTTTTAGAAGAAGGAAAAAAATAGACCTAAATGAAGAGAAACACCAACAAAGAAGGAGAGAGGCCTGCGAAGTCACGTGGGGGCAGAGACCAATTGGGCCTCCGGTGGCCCCCCCCACCCAGGGCGGGGAGGAGGAGGACGGTTGGACAGGGCCAGCCTACTGTCCGCCCGCCGCCCGCCGTGGCGTGAAGGAGTTCCCGTGTGTGTCCACCGTCACCACTGCCCAGCTCGGGCCGCCAGAGCCTCCCGCTGGACCCCCGGTGCCCACTGTCCACCCTCATCCGGCGTGAGAGCTCGCCTTCCGCTGCGTAAGTGAGGGCCTGGGCCCAGGCCTCTAATGGCCAGCCTCCCTCCTCAGTGCCTCCCTGCGGCCTGGCCCAGCCACTGCCTGCTCTGCAGAGTGGCTGGTGCCCGCTGCTCTGGGCAGAGAAGCTGCCAGGGATCTCCCCAGACCTACCCTCCCACCATGCTACCCCCCCTTTTCCCTGGGCTGCTGCTGGGGGGAGCTGGGCCTATGGGGACAGGCTGGATGGGGGTCCGTGGTGTCCCGCGGTCGATCGGTGGCCAGTGTCCACAGGGCTGTGTTGGCCCCAGTCTGGTAGTCTGCGAACGTGTCCGTGGTCCCTGGATGTCCCTGCCTGCGTGTCTGCTGTCTCTGTGGTGTCTCCGAGTCTCTGTGTGGATTTGTGTGTCTGTCCCCAATGTCCATCTGTCAGTCCAGGGTCTGTGGCTTGGTCAGGTCAATGTTTGCTTCCCTGGGCAGGCTGGCGGGGGGCTGTGATTCCCCACTTCAGCTGGAACCTAGGGCTGAGGGGTGAGTGCAGTGGGGCCTGGAGGGTCACCCCAAGAACCTCCTGGGAAGGGGAGAGTCCAGGTGAAGAGAGAAGGGGAGGCCTGGCTTGGAGCCTGGCCCCAACCCACCTGGCCCGCCTGCCCAGGCTGTGCTTACACTGCCGAGTCTTCCTCCACAATGTCCAGCGGACCCCAGTGGGCTCTGCCCTAGAGTCGTCTACTGCGGACCCCTCCCCCTCCCCCAGGGCCCCTGAGCACAAAGAGGGGGAGCCAGGACCCAGCCCCTAGGATTTCCAAGTCTGATAGGTTGATTCCAGGAGCGAGGTGAGGGGCGAGTTGTTCCTTAGTAGAGGGACAGTGCATTTACAGAGCTTTATGGAGTGTGTGTGTGTGTGTGTGTGTGTTTGGGGGGGGTGGGGGGGGGGGGGAGGGTCTGTAACTAACGGCTGTGGCTCTCTCTCCTTCCTCCTCACTGAGATTTGTCCGCAATCTCATGGGAAACGCAGAACCCCTGCTCTAGGGCCAACCTTTTCCATTTCACATTCGGAGAAACTGAGGCTCAGAGAAGCAAAGCGACCAGCCAGAGCTGGCACCGCAAGCGGGCCGCAGATCCTCCCCTTCGGTCGGGTGGGGTGAGCCAGGTGAGAAGTGGTCTGCTCTGGGTCTCCCGGTTCTGGTCCCAGGACCAAGGTGCCAGCTCCAAGAGCAGCGGGGGGCCTCCCATGGGGCCCAGATGGGTTGCCTCGCTGCCCTGCATAATTGTTCTAGTTCTCGGCTTGAAGATTTTGGCTTATGACCTCTCGGCTGCTCTGAACACTCTCCGACCCTAGGTGCCTGAGGGGGCAGGGGCAGGATTCGAGACAGATCCTTGGTTTTTTCCATCTGAAAAAAAGGAAAGTGGCCGGGACATCTCCCAGACCGGCCAGGGGACGCCTTTGTCCCCAGGGCTGCCGGGAGCCCACCCCCACCCCCACACCCCCAGGCGGGTACCAGTGCGGAAGGGACCAGGGAAGATTTCTCCCGGGTTTGTCCTCCCCACGCCTCGGAGAACTCACAGGGCGAGAGGACGGTGATTCCCATTTTCAGCCGAGCAGACTGAGGCCCCAGGAGGAGAACAGCTGGGCCCAGGCCTCCCGGCTCCATACTACCGATCGCCTCCCCGTTCAGGCACGTGCTGTGCCAACACCACTTCGGTTCCTACGAACGATCACCCTTCAGGAAGCCAGTCATTAGTCCCACTTCACAGATGAGAACACTGAGGTCCGGAGAGGCGGGAGGTTTGCTTAAGTCTCCAGTGAGGACATGCGGCGGGGCCGGACGAGAACCCGGTGTGTCGCCTTGAACCCGAGCCGTGGCCACGGCCCCACACGTCCGCCCTTACCTCTGTCCACGTTACAAAACGACCGGCGCCCGCAGCGTGGCCCTCGCCGCCTCTAAGCTGGGCTGGCGAGCAGGGGCTGCCTTCTC
>NW_005370657.1:3753795-3754354 GCF_000412655.1 Myotis brandtii
GGCTCCTGTCTCTCCGGCTTCTGTCTCTCCCGGCTTCTGTCTCTCCGGCTTCTGTCTCTCCAGGCTCCTGTCTCTCCGGCTTCTGTCTCTCCGGCTCCTGTCTCTCCAGGCTCCTGTCTCTCCGGCTTCTGTCTCTCCAGGCTTCTGTCTCGTCCAGCACGGGGTCTCCGCGCCGCGTCCACCTCCCAGGCTTCCTCGTTGGCCTCTGCCTGCGCCTCCGATCTCTCTCCTGCTCGTCCTCTCGCTGTCTCGGCTCCGTCTTTCTCTCCATCGTTCTTGTCTCCCCAGTTTCCTCGGGCTCCGCATGACGGCGTCCCCGTCACCGATGTCCGCGCCTGCCGCGGGGCCCTGCCTCGGGTCTCCGCGCCGCGTCCACCTCCCAGGCTTCCTCGTTGGCCTCTGCCTGCGCCTCCGATCTCTCTCCTGCTCGTCCTCTCGCTGTCTCGGCTCCGTCTTTCTCTCCATCGTTCTTGTCTCCCCAGTTTCCTCGGGCTCCGCATGACGGCGTCCCCGTCACCGATGTCCGCGCCTGCCGCGGGGCCCTGCCTCCCTGTGCTGC
>NW_005370657.1:3754787-3755065 GCF_000412655.1 Myotis brandtii
GGTGGGGGGGAGGGGCGATGGGGACGGCGAGGGGCAGAGCTCCACCGGGAGGACGGGAGGAAGCGAGGGGCCGCGCTGACGCCCCTCTCCCCCAGGGTTTCTTCAAGCGCACGGTGCAGAACAACAAGCACTACACGTGCACCGAGAGCCAGAGCTGCAAGATCGACAAGACGCAGCGCAAGCGCTGTCCCTTCTGCCGCTTCCAGAAGTGCCTGACGGTGGGGATGCGTCTGGAAGGTGCGCTCGCCCGCGCCGCGGCCTCAGGCGGCCTCAGACCC
>NW_005370657.1:3755241-3766553 GCF_000412655.1 Myotis brandtii
GGAGGGAGCCACCGGCCCCCCTAAAGTTTCTGGGGCCTGGGGGACACTAGAGCCGATCTCTTGGGAAGGGGTAAGAACTGGCCTCGCTCTGGCCGGGGAGGGATGTATGCAGGACCAGCCAGAGTTGCGTTAAAAAATACCTGCATGTGAACCCCGGGTCCCCAAAGGGCCCAGCAGCACAGGGAGCCCCGCAGAGCTCCTCCCTCTGCGAAAGGTTCTGCAATTCCTGCTCTGACACCCGCCTCCAGCCGGAGTCAGCCTCTCGTTTGCTGGAGGTCAAGTCCCAAGCCTGTCACTTACAGACATTAGGCAAGTTCCGCTCTGAACTGCAGGTTCCCCATCTGCAAAATGGGCTTCATAGCAGTGCCTGACTCATTGGATGGGTGTGAGGGAATTGTGTGAATAGCTCCTAGTACCCTGCCTGGTACATGGTCAATGCTTAACAGGTTTGCTATTATTATTATCGCTCTTTGTCATTATCTGTCTGTCATTGCTGTTTAGCCCTCATTCATACAGCCTACCTATCCATCCCAACAATTCACTCAGTTCATTCTCTCAGCGGGTGAGATTCCCCCCCCACCCCATGTTTTTAGCCAGACCTGGAGAGGGCTGGGGAGTGGGGAGCCA
Organism: Myotis brandtii; assembly: GCF_000412655.1. Classification (NCBI taxonomy): domain Eukaryota; kingdom Metazoa; phylum Chordata; class Mammalia; order Chiroptera; family Vespertilionidae; genus Myotis; species Myotis brandtii. Next base: position 3,755,869 of record NW_005370657.1, read on the forward strand.
TTGCCCCCAGAGGTCCCAGGCCCATCTTATCTCCCCACCCCCACCCCCAGCTCTCAGTTCAGAGGGGAGGAGAGACATTTCAGCAGGAAGGACTCAAGCTCTTTGAGGGTGGACAGTCGTAGGCTTCCACCCTGAGGGCTCCAGCTGAGCTGTTCGCCCAGCAGGCAGCTGTTGGCTAGAGTTTTTAAACAACGAAGAAGGGCCCTAGTGACTCAGAGCTGCAGACCACTGTCTTCCACGCAGCGGTTCTCAACCTGTGGGTCTCGACCCCGAAAATACATCCTGCATATCAGATATTTACATGACGATTCATAACAGTGGCAAAATTACAGTTATGAAGTAGCAACGAAAATAGTTTTATGGTTGGGGGTCACCACAACATGAGGAACTGTATTAAAGGGTTGCGGCATTAGGAAGGTTGAGAAACTCCTGTCCTGTCCCCAAAGCCCATGTCCCCAGATCCAGGTCCTCAGTGTCCAGGAGAGCTGGTTGCTGTGAGCAGCAGAAACCCCAGGTGGGGCCTGAGGTTTCAGAGCAGGGCTGCCCACCCCTGGCAGCACGGTGGGCTGGGCAGGCCCCCAAGATCGCCTCTCCCTCCTGCTCCCTCCCTCTTCCCAGAGCCCAGGGTGGGGTCCCTGTCCGAGCAGGGGCTGGGCCGCACTGGAGCTTCAGAGATGCGACCTTGAGGTCTGGCTGGTGACATATTCTTGGCCAGGCAGAGGGACACCTTGTCAGCAAGGGAGGTCCCTTCCCCCAGCACAGAGCCTGGACAGCCCTAAACTGAGCCTCAAATTTGAAAGCGAACCTGAGTCATTTTGCAACAGGGGTTTGCCAGAGTTAACTAGTCAGTCAGTGAGCAGCTGGATACTGGCGTCAGCTGCGAGCAAAGTTGTCCAGTCCCTACTTCCCGTCACTGTCTCCCTGCCAGTCCCTGTGCTGGGGACCTGACCCGTTGCAAAGCCCCCAGGAGCTCTCAGCCTGGGCCCCATGGCTGGATGCCACTCAGCAGGATGAGAGTGGGCAAGGGGCAGGACATCAGGGGCTAGGACAATGGATTCTGCCTGGGCGAATCCAGGAATGCTTCCTGGAGGTGGTGACCTGAGGGCTGGGTGTTCATCAGGCAGATGAGAAGGAAAGGGTGTGAGGCAAAAGGACTATCAAAGGGAGGGTGGAAGAAGTGCCAGGCTGAGGAGCAGAGAGATGAATATGGTGGAGTGGAAAGAACACAGGGTCTCATGAGGGACCACCTAGAAAGGGGAACAGGGCCAGAGGGAGCCATCACAGGGTACTGAGCTGGGAGTGACACAGACAGAGCTGTTTGGGAAAGACCCGGGAGTGGGGTGGTCTGGAGGGTGGCTTGAAGAGGGTGAGCCTGACCCCCACCTCTGCCCACAGCTGTCCGTGCTGACCGCATGCGGGGCGGCCGGAACAAATTTGGGCCCATGTACAAGCGGGACCGGGCCCTGAAGCAGCAGAAGAAGGCACAGATTCGAGCCAATGGCTTCAAGATGGAGACAGGCCCCCCAGCGGGGGTGCCCCCACCTCCCCCACCCCCGCCGGACTACTTGCTACCCCCTGGCCTGCATGCGCCAGAGCCCAAGGGCCTGGCCTCTGGGCCACCTGCTGGGCCACTGGGCGACTTTGGGGCCCCAGCACTGCCCATGGCCGTGCCTGGTGCCCACGGGCCCTTGGCCGGCTACCTGTATCCTACCTTCCCTGGCCGTGCCATCAAGTCCGAGTACCCAGAGCCCTACGCCAGCCCGCCACAGCCCGGGCCGCCCTATGGCTACCCGGAGCCCTTCTCCGGAGGGCCTGGCGTGCCTGAGCTCATCCTGCAGCTGCTGCAGCTGGAGCCAGATGAGGACCAGGTGCGGGCGCGCATCCTGGGCTGCCTGCAGGAACCGGCCAAAGGCCGCTCCGAACAGCCTGCGCCCTTCAGCCTGCTGTGCAGGATGGCTGACCAGACCTTCATCTCCATCGTCGACTGGGCACGCAGGTGCATGGTCTTCAAGGAGCTGGAGGTGAGTCCCTCATCCCACCTGCCCGGCAGCTGGCTCTGGGGTGTCCTCTTGGCTGCTCAAGCCTCAATCTCAGTCACCCCTGGGAGGGGGCTGTCCTGCCCACTGGCTAAGGCCCTGTCTGGCAACAGGAGGCGTGAGGAGCATTTCTGGTCCTTTGCAGCCTTCCTGCCTCCCCACTCCCCTCCTCCCTCTCCCTCTCTCTATTTTTTGAGTCTCTATCTTTCACAGCCTTTGCTTCTTTTATCTCTGCCTCTCTCTCTCCTTTCCTTCTCCCTCTCTCTCTCCCTCTCCTGGGTGTGCTGTCTCTCTGCTTCTCTGTGTTTCTCCAGCCCTTTTTGTCTCCCTGTCTTTTTCTCTCCTAGTCTGGGTCTCTACAGGCACTGATCTCCCTTCCTCTGAGACCCTAGGCTCCCAAAGGGCTAGCGGAGTCCTGGGAGACGGTCTCAGGCTGCCCCAGCGCAGCGTCAGGGAGAGGGTCCACCCCGCCCTGTCTCTCCCTTTGGAGAAGCCACCGATCCCCGCCAGCCTCAGAGGTCATAGGTGGGAGTCTTAGTGTCTCGGAGTTTGGAATGCTCATGGGCCCGATTCCCAGCCAAGGTGAAGGGGCTTATTGTCCCTGCCTCTCTCGTGCACAGTGGTCGGTCCCATGTGTATGTGTATCTGCGTGTTTGTGTGTGTGTGTATGTGTATCTGCGTGTGTGTGTGTGTGTGGCGGGGGGAGCGAGTGAGAGAGCAGGTGGAGATTGCAGGGCCTGCACAATCCAGAGGAGGCCGGCTCCCTCCACTGCTCAGCCCTCCACCCCCCTGGGCTGAGGTACCTGCAGCTAAAGCGGCAGGAGAAACTGAAGCCAGACAAGGAAGAACTTGCCAGTCACCTTGCCTAGTGGTTTGAAGGGCCCGCGGCCTGGCAGCTGTCCCTCTAGCACCCTGACTCCCTATGATCAGAGTGTGCTGCCAACCTCAGAGGCACCCCAAATCCAGCCGAGGCCCGACGCCCTGGCCTGGGCACCAATAGCTCAGGCCTACTGGTGTTTGCCTTGCCCGGGCCGGCCCTCCTAGCTGTTCCGGGGCTGGGTGTAAACAGCAGGACCCGTCGCCCTCCCTGCTGGGGCCACGGCAGCCTTGAGCAGCATTCAGTGCTGACGCCACTCAGGCCTGGGCTTCCTCCAGGGGCAGGTGGCCGGATGGGCTGGGGGCGCTGCCTGCCGTGCTGGGCATAGGGGCGGGGGGGCGATTAGGTGAGGATGGGCACGGAGCCCTAGAGGCATCATGGGGCCGAGGCCTGGGTTACTCTGGGAGTCAAGAACCGGCGGTGATTCGATAGCCAAGGGCCTATCTTGGCCGAGGCCTGGGGATAGGCCAGGTGTCATGGGTGGGTGGGTCTTTTCACCCCTGCCTCCCGTCTGGGCTGCCCTCATAGATGGGACAAGAGACAGGGCCTTGAGCAACCCCACCTGCCTGCTACTCATGGCTGGAGGCCCTGGTGGGGATGAGGATCCCAGGACCCTTGGGTTGGTGGCCAGACCTCCCATGAGCCCCTTGTGCAGAAGGGAGGAGGAGCAGAGCATTCCCGGCCTTCCAGAACCCTGGATCCAGGGGCAGGGCACTTCCTCTGGCCGCCTTCCTAGTCTCTCGGGGGTTTTCACGCAGGATGGGAAGGGCTTTTGTCCCAGCTTTGCTGAGTGTTTTTTCCTGCTTCTGGCTTCTCTGTGGTCCAAACCTTCCTGCTTCCCCTTCCCAGAGTCTCTGAATTGAGCCCAGGAATCTGAACCATGGTCCCCACCCTCTGTAAGGGAGCCTTGCAGATACGTACCAGCCCAGCCCTTAGAGGGCCCCTCAGCAGCCACAAAGACCTCGTTTCCCACTGGGCCACCTCCCACACGGGGGGAGGCAGAGAAGTGGGAGGGTTGCTGAGTGACCTGTCCTCCCTTTTGGCCGACCGTGCATCCCCCTGGCTCCAGGCAGGATACATTTCAGCAGACAGCAAAGGGGGCTCCCTAGCTCTGAGAGCCGGGCAGCCCTTGAGCTGGGCGCTGGGCACCTTGGACCCAGGAGGCTGCCAAGCTAGAGGAGGAGACAGACGTGCATGCACATGATGCCCACACAGGGTGCCCAGGGCCCTGAGAGCAATGGAAAGGGGCCGAGGGAGCCCAGCGGGAGAGTGGAACACCCTAAAGAAGTTAGGGAAGGTTTCTTTGGTCCGTGCTTTTCCAGAACACACCTGAGAAGGTGCAGGCATTTCAGCAAGTGGGAACACATAGGCTAAGGCCCAGCGCGTGGGAAGGCATCCTGTGTCAGGCAGCTCCAGGGGGACCGTGAGGCGGGGCTGGAGAGGTTGGCAGGGCCAGAAGCAGAGCTTGGACCAGTGGGTGATGGGCCAGGCTGGCTGGAGCCCCACACCCTCTTCCCCGGGGCCACTCAGCTCTCTTATGAAGCTAATGACGTCCCAGTGTTTAGCGAAGGCCTGGGTCTTTGCTGCGCTGTCAGGGGTGCTGGGGGCTCAGATGTTGGGGCTCCAGATGCCCCTTTGGGGTTCTCCTCCTCCATCCTGTCTCTCAGCTTGGATGTCCCTCTGCCTCCATTTTTTCATCTCACACATCACGGCCTGTTAGGTCTGACAGTGGCACTGAAGTGAATAGCAACAGCCAGAATCAGAGAGACCTGTGTTCAAGTCCCCGCTCTGCCACTTTCCAGGTGTGTGGCTTTGGGCAAGTCACTTTACTCCTCCGGAGCTCCACTTCCTTATCTGTAAAGTGGGGAGAGTTGAAACAGATTCCACCCTGAAGGGCTGTTGTAAGGATTTAGTGAGCGAGGAGGGTAGAGCATTTAGTACAGGGAGCAGCGTTCCCCTCCTGACCGGCTTCTTTGCTGCTCCGTGATTCACTGTGTGTGTGCAGGTGGCGTACGGCCTGGTGTAGGAAGCGTGGGGAGACACCTGGAGACCGTGCTCCCTGGGCACTAGAGTTCTGGGAGGAGATGGGGCCCACCTGGCCCTGGCCAGGTAGCGGAAACCCACCTGTACCTGCTGCTCAGTGGGGGGCAGTGCGCAGGCCCAGCCGGTCGGCCTGTCTGGACAGCTCCCAGGAAGGACAGGCTGGGAGGATGCAAGATAGGAATCAGCGAGGGGAGGCGAGGGCCAGGAGTGCCTAATGACCCATCTCGACATCACTTCACCCCAACATCCAGCTCCGAGGCCCCCGGCTGGCAACAGGTTTCACTGCTCAGATATATGGCTTCATCTAAGCGGCATAACTCTGTCAGTCCTGGACTGACAAACGGCGGGCCCCCCGACCACTGGGCCGGAGCGCCGTGGCCCGCCAGTGGCATGTCAGCCGCTGGAGAATTACAGAGCCCGCTGGCCTTTGGCCACCAGACCAGCCGGACCCCGGGGGGCTCCGGAGGGGGGCCTGCTGGGCGGGAGGTCAGCTCTGCACCCATAAATACCCCGTCTCCGAGGCAGGCTGCAAGTGTCAAGGCTCCAGGAAGATTTGTGGCCGACTGCAGGAGGGACGGGTAATGGTGGGCTGGGCGACAGGCCAGGCTGACGAGGGACCCCGGGGCCTGGGCGGCAAACGCCTTGTTCGCAGGGCGGCAGGGCGGACTGGGGCAGAGGAGGAGCCTTTTGCTTCGGGAGAAACTTGTGGAAGGTGAAACCAGCCCTCTTTGGTTAAGTGAGCCTCTTAGCCACCTGCTTTCCCATGGAGAGGGGCTGGCGGCTGCGGCCTCTCGTGTTTTTATTTTAATAGAAAAAGAAGAGTGTGTGTGTGTTCATCTGTGTGGGGAGGTTGGTGTCTTTATGTGTCCATCTGTCCATGGGGGGGAAGCGCGAGTGAAGAGTCTGGCAGGAACGACTGCTCGGCTGGGGGCACTGCCGTGGCCCCCAGAGCCCTCCGACCGACGGCACTGCGGCCACTCGTTTTCTCTGACCCAAAGCGGCTGCGAACTCGGCGCAGAGACGGACGGGTGGCCCAGTGGGAAGTCATAGAGGGCACTGGGCGCCAAAGCTTAGCCACCGTGCTGCCCGCCTGCGCCCCTGCAGCTCCTATCGCCCCGCTGGGCAGGGCCACCCCCACCCGGGGCCTGAGGTCTGGGTACAGAGTCTGCTGCAGGGCTTGGCCAGCGGGTCACGGTGACCCCTTCTGCTTTCTGCCCGGGGCTCAGCCCGCTTATCTCCTAATTCTCCCCCTTATCTCTCGCTCTTCCCTCTTCCCACCCCCTGTTCCTTCTATCCAGGCACAAGGGTGTCTGCTCCCGAGGGCCCCATGGGTGGGGGCAGAGCCCAGCCCTGCATGTCCTCCCTTCTCCTCTGCCTCCAACGGGGTCACCCAGGTTGGGCCAGTGTGACTCCTGGGCTGGTCCCAACTACTTGGGCCTCAGGCAGTTCCCAGCCCCCTCCCCCTCCCAAGATGAGCCCAGTTCGGGGGCATCTGGGCAGAGCCCAGCTCCCCGTGTTGCCCGAGGCGAGCCTCCGTGTCCTTCTCTGGAATAGGGGCCGAATGCTGCCAGGACAGGGGTGAGGGGTCCCGGCTCAGCCGGGGTCGGGGCCTGGTCGTAGGCACCTGCCAAGCCTTGCCTCCTCCCTGGGGTGGGGTGGGGAGGCCTCCTGCCAGCTCTCTGGGCCTGGCCCCTGCGGAGGACAGAGGAGGGGAGACAAGGAGGTTTCATGCTTCACCCTCACCCGGTTCTCCATCTCCCCGGCCCCTGCCGCCCAGGCGAGCTGTGGCTGAGCAGGGGGACCCCTGGCTGGGTTCCTGTTCTGGCAGTAACGGGCCTCTAGGAAGAACTTGGTCCCGAGGGGAGAGAGAAGTTTGGGTTCTTGACATGAAGATGGGATGAGGCAGGGAGGCAGGGAGGCTGGGAGGCTGGGAGGCTGGGGACTCAGAGCAGGACAGAGACTGACCCCCTCCTGCCCTCAGCCGTGTCCTCAGTCGTGCGCACTGGGGAAGGGCGGGCAGGGAGGCCTGGCTGTGTGTCCTGCTGCTCGCTCTGCTCTTTGCCCACTTCGTGTTGCCCAGGACTGCCCCCAGGAGAGGAGTGGAACAGAGGAGGAGGGGCTTCTACCCACAGAAGAGAAAGCTCAGGCCAGGGGCTGCCTGGTCCCTCTGGCCTCCAGGTTGGGGTGGCTCCTCTGTGCTCTCTGTGGCTGTCTTGGGGAGCACATGCTTGTCCATCAACTGCTCACTAACGCCTCCTCTGGGGGCCCAGTCCTGCCTTCCCAGGTCCCACAGGTACCGGGGAAACAGAGGCATGAATAATGCCATCAGATGTGGCAGGTGCCACACCCAGAGGACGGTGAGGGCACCGAGCAAGGAGGAAGGATTGGTGAGGGCTTCGTGGGGGAGGCAAAGAGCCTGCATGAAACCCTGGGTGGCAAGGGCGGGTCTTAGTCCATGGGTGGCTAGGAGCACCATCTGCAACCAGACAGAGCTGTGTGACCCTCTGTGGACACCTGTGGGCTCATACCTCTCTCCATAGATGGGACAACAGTTACACCAACCTCAGGGTTGTGGAGCTGCAGTCCAGCAGCTGTCAGCTATCATGGTTTGTGTTCGCTGTAGGGCGGCACCCAGGAAGGTGCCCAGAGGTATCTGCTGGTCGATGGTGTCTGGCTGGTGAGCTGCAGAGGCTGAGAGGGACCGAGGTCTGTGCTGTGTCTTCCTAGGGTGACCTACAGCCCCAGTGCCGGCTCTGAATGGCCAGGAGGGCTCAGTATTTGTCACTGTGGGGAGCAGTGCACTGAGAGCAGCAGCTATGGCCCTGGCCTGAGGTCCCAGGAGGGTCCCTCACCCTCTCCAGGTGGCAGATTCTTCACTTGGAAAGTAGTGGCTTACATCAGGGCATCCCTCCTGGCTTTCTCATCACGTGGTTCTGAGTACCCCCCCCCCCCCCCCCCTCTATGAGTGTCCACTCTGGCCATGTTGAATGCATGACTCCCCAGAGCACAGGGGCGCTGCCCAGGGCTGTCCCCGCTCTTGAACTGAGTGCCCGACCGCAGCCTGAGTGTTTACAGTCTGTGCTGTTCCTGCTCAGCGGTCAGACCTCTGCCATCTACCCGATCACTCCTGGGGCGGGGCCGACGGCCCTCCTTTCTTGTCCTGGGCCCGAGGGCTCTGCTCGAGGCCCAGGGAAATCCCTCTGTTTTCTCTTCATGAGTGATTGGAGCTGCTAGAGATGTGACCACAGGCCAGATGGGCCCAAGTTCAAATTAATATTGCTCTTCCCTTGCATTTGAATGAGTCCTTCTCAAAGCACTCCTGTGGCTACGCGCACCAGCATTGACTGAGTGCTGTGTGCCAGGCCGCTTCCTAATACGTTGCCCATTTTACAGATGAGACCACTGAGGCCCAGAAAGGTTACAGAACTTGCTGAAGGTCATAGAACTTGTAAGAGGCAGAGCTGGGGCCTGCAGCCGGACCCTCCTATTCTTTTGCTAGAGCCCTGCCACACTTTGATGAGGTAGACAGGTGGGCAGACGGGGCACAGAGAAGTTGAGCAGCTTGCCCAGGTCACATACCCAGTTGAGCCTCAGCTCTGAGAGTTGGGAGGAGGAGGGGTAAGAGGAAGGTCCCCAGCCAGGCCATGCTGGATGCAGACCCCGTGCGCCGCCTCCTTGCAGGTGGCCGACCAGATGACGCTGCTGCAGAACTGCTGGAGCGAGCTGCTGGTGTTCGACCACATCTACCGCCAGATCCAGCACGGCAAGGAGGACAGCATCCTGCTGGTCATCGGGCAGGAGGTGACCGACGCGGTGCCCTGCCCCAGTACACTGTGCACTCCCAGGATTCCGGGCCCACAGGAGGTCCCAGGCCTCTCCAGGGCTGGCTCTGGGCACCCTGCATATCAGCCCATTTCCCCAAGTTCATGGGATACCCCCAGTCCGACCTCCCTCTGACCGGCCCTGGCCATGGCCTTGAGAGGAGGCAGCCTCTGGGAGCCCTGCTCTGGGGGAAGCAGCTCTGGGGTGTTGGGAGGGTTGGGGAGACTCCAGGAGGAGGTGATGGTGGTTCCAGGTCTTGGTGGTACCAAGTGATGGTGGAACCAGGTAGTAAAAGGTATTGGGGGATACCCCCACCTCCACACAGGCAGAGGAGAGAGCATGGGGAAAGGCTGAGAGGGACATTGGGAACTCCTGAGCCCCCAGGAGCCACTAGTATGCTGGACTGTGGGTTTGGGGGACCCTGCGGGTGGGGCACAAGGTAAGAGATAAGGCTGGAGAGGTTGCTAAGGGATAGATTTGGCAAGACTTTGCAGGCTCTAAATCCTGAGTGAGTGAGTGAGTGAGTGAGTGAATAAATGAATGCTAGATTTGGCAAGACTTTGCAGGCCCTAAATCCTGAGTGAGTGAGTGAGTGAGTGAATAAATGAATGAACGAGCAGAGGGGTCTGGGCCCCAAAGAGCCGTAGTCAGATTTGGGCCCCCCTAGAGCATGGAATTGGCACTAGGATGGGAGCCCGGGGTATAGACACTCCTGAGATGGAGTGGGGAGCAAGGGGACAGATTCTAGTGGGGAAGGACACAGCCAGGTGTGAGGGGCACATGGGGGGGCAAGATGGGAGGTGAGGAAGTGAGGCAGCGCCCACTGCTCAGATGCCAGGCACCTGGCGGGCACCGTTCCAGGAGGAGGATGGCCAGCTGGTGAGAGGAGGAGGACGGAGGGAGGAAGAAGGGCCCAGCCTGGTGGAGGGCGGAGCACCTTGCAGGGGCAGAGGGAAGGAGGAGCAGGCTTCCCAGATGCTCCTGTGGGGATGGGAGACTGGCCCTCTCCCCCCCCCTGCCTCCACCCCAGGCCCTGGTCCTTCTGTCCACATCCTCAGTGCTCACCCTGGGGGTCAGGCCAGGGGAATGCTGGTCCCACGGGCGTGGCTTGAGGCCACCTGTGAATGCAAATGAAGAGTCTGAGGTGTGAGTGTGAGTGTGAGTGTGAGTGTGTTGGCCGTGCCAGCACGCAGGTGGAAGTCTCGGAGGCCGTGGGAATGTCCTGTATTTTATTGTGCAAATATCTCCACGCACATAAATGTGTGGGTATCAAGATCTGCCTGTCACCGTGTCCGTGGGAACACAGACATGGGCATGTCTGTCTGTGTTGCCCTGATGTGACCATACCAGGGTGTGTGTGTGTATGTGTGTGTGTATGTGTGTGTGTATGTGTGTGTGTATGTGTGTGTATGTGTGTGTGTGTATGTGTATGTATGTATGTGTGTATGTGTGTGTATGTGTGTGTGTGTGTGTGTGTGTTCATTTCATGAAGTGAGTGGATGACCCTGTGAGTGTGTGTGAACCTGAGCTGAGGCCCCGTCCCCAGCCGAGGGTGGGCGTGTGGGACCCAGGCAGCCATGTGGCCCCACCCACGTGTATGCCCCTACGCCCGGCACAAGGTGGCATTCGCTTGCAGACACAGCACAAAACACAAAAGCAGCGTGCACCCTGGGCCTGGCAGCAGGCCTTTGTGCGTGAAGGACCCTTCAGGCTCCCTCTGCACACACCTGCCCGGTGTCAGCTCTGCTGCTACAGGGCCCTGAGCTCGCTGGGCGGGCGTGTGAGGAGGGTGGGGAAGCTCGGGCCCTGGGTGTTGGGGCTGGGAGGGCTCCTAGGGCCTGTGGAGAGGCTGCCCCCGCCTGGCACAGCTCCACGGCTGGGCACACGGACCCCAGCCTCCACCGGAG
>NW_005370657.1:3766713-3769890 GCF_000412655.1 Myotis brandtii
TCCCTGCTGCACAGCCTGGTGCTGCGGGCGCAGGAGCTCGTCCTGCAGCTGCACGCGCTGCAGCTGGACCGCCAGGAGTTCGTCTGCCTCAAGTTCCTCATCCTCTTCAGCCTCGGTGAGTGACAGGGGGATGGGGAGGTGGCTGGGTTCAGGGGGTGGCTCTGAGGGGGCTATGTGCTGGGGGCTCAGTGGGGCAAAGACCCTCCCTCCATGAGGGGACCTGCTCTTACAGTGGGGGTTGCTGTCTCTCGGGCCTCAGTTTCTCTCTTTGAAAGTAGAGCCAAGATGATGTCTAGGACTGGCCCTTTATGAAATGCGGACCCCTTCTGAGAATTCGGTGAATTCCCAGCTGAAAGGCGGAGACAAGTGCCCCTGCCACCTCCAGGGAACACCGTGCGGTTCCTGGAGCTTCTGTTCCCTGGTCTCCTCCTGGGGTCCCTGTTTTTCCCAGTTTCCTGTTCTTGAGGGGGGAGGGGGCCTCCAAATTCTGACTCTGAGCTCTTTGGGGCCCAAACACCTTTGCCCATTCATCCATTCATTCATTCTACAAACTTTTGCTGAGCAACTGCCCTGTGCAAGCAGCAAGGATACGCAATGAACAAAAAAGACCCAAATCCCTATTTGCAAGGAGCTGACCTTCTCTTGGGGGGAGAGGCAATGAGCAGGAGATGTCAGCTCAAATATATAAATTGGTGGATGCTTAGTGAAATGATAGCCTGAAAGATTGCGGTAAACGCTAAGGAGGGGAAAATGCAGGGAAGCGGGAGAGGGTGAGCCCAGCCACCCGCGTGCCCCGCGCCCCAAGGCTCTGGGGTTGCCTCCGTTGCCTTCCCTACCCGCCCAGCCTGTGCTGCTCCAGTCTCCACCGTCCTCTCGGCTCTCAGCAGGGTGTCCTCCTTCCGTCCTCCCTCTCCCAGAAGCCATCTCTAGCCACGGTCCTCCCTGTGCCCAGCGATGCTGCAAACATAGAGGTTTTCCTTACTCTCAGGTGGCTCCCCGTCCAGGCAAGGCCTCCAGCCAGTCATCAGGACTGGACAGAGACACGGGGGACCCAGGGTGGGGACAAGGACTCTGCCTGGTAGGCTTCCTGGAAGAGGGACATCGGAGCAGGGTCTCAGAGGATGTGTAGGAGTTGGCTGGGGGGATAAATCTTTCTCAGAGGCGTCGGTGGGATGGAAGGTTGGAACGGGCCATGAATGCCTCCTCACCCGGGGAGGAGGCAGGATTTGAGACTTAGTCTTTGTGGCAGGTGGCTTCATAGGCACAGCCTGGCAAGGGTGTGTCTACCCAAGAGTGGGGGCTTTGGGGAAGAAGTGGGCTGGCTGGGGGGGGGCATTGTGGAGCGTTGGCTGTGCTCAGTCCATGGCCGGCGGGCTGGGTGCTGGGCTGGGTCTTCTCACTCAGCAGGCTGGTAGCCGAGGGCTCATCTGCAAGGCTGCAGGGTTTGGTAGGGGACAGCCACGGTGGGGCTGGGGTTTGAATCTTGAGCAGCCGGCTAGGGGGGTGACCTGAGGCCCTCGGAGGAGCCGCAGGGGCGCAGGCCAGGCTGGCTCCAGCAGGGGGAAGCCCCCCCCTTCCTCTGCCCCCAGTGGTACCCTCCTCCGAACCTTGCTGAGAGCTGCCGGGCTCGGGGACTGGCTCAGGCCGAAGCCACGGACGGCTGTGGTTGGGGATGTGGAGACTCCAGGAGCTTGGTGTGTGTGCGCCTTTGTGTTTGTGTCTTCGTTTTCACATAAGTGCAGACTGTGGGCTTCCGCAGGCTTGTGTTCTTGTGGGTCACATTGTGGAGGCTGAGTGTGACTGGGGAGTGACGGGGGAGGGAGGGGAGGGCTTTGGACTGCTGGGTGGTGCTTGGGTGCTGGGGGCCGTAGCATGGGCGTGTGGGCTCTGTGGCCGTCTGGGTGGTGTGTGAGGCAACCTGACCACCATCAGGAGGCCACCAGGAGGTCCTGGGGAGGGTTGGGTGGAGGGGGTGCTGCCGGCCACCCACCCGCGTCCCTCCATCTGTCCGTGGACACGCCCTGCAGGACAGGGACCATGTCTTGGCTTTCAGGCTGCCGGGGCCTGAGGCCCACGCCCTGTGGACCCGGCCCCCTTCCCACCAAAGCCCAGGCGCTGGGGCTGCCGGGTCCAGCAGAGCTCTAGTCTCCAGCAAGAGATCAGCCCAGAGGCCAGCACAGCTGAGCCCAGCCCTCTTCCCGGGCCAGGCGAGGTGCCACGCTCAGAGCCCGGAGTGCCAGCCCCTTCATGCTAACCTTCATCCTGTTTTCCGGAGGAGGCAGCTGAGGCCTGAGAGCCCGCGAGTCCACAGTGCCTATGGGACCAGGCTGGAGGGGTGGGGTGGAGGAGGGGTGTGTGTGTGTGTGTGTGTGTGTGTGTGTGTGTGCACGCGCGCTATGTGTGCACTCATTGCCAGGCAGGATGGGGTGGTGATTAGCAATGGGGACTAGGTATGGACACCTGGATTCTAAATCTGGACTCTCTCGGGCTGTGTGCCCTTGAGGAAGTCACTCCCCTCTCTGAGCCTCTCTTGCCCCACCCTAATAATCCTTAACTTGCTACGAGGATTGAATGAGAGAACTCCCTCGGAATGTGCGCCAGTCTTGCCTTCTTCATGACCATCATTAGTAAGTTAATGAGCAAATGAACCCGTTAATGGATGGAGTGAATGAATGAGCGAGTCGGTCTCCATCTTCACCGCACGCCGTGTGTCTGGCACAGGGCCTGGCCTTTGGGGCTGAGGTGGCTGGGGGAGAGCACCGGGCCGGCAGGCCGGAAACCCTAGCGAGGTTGGGGCTACGGGAGGAGGCGGCCACGGACCTGGGCCTGCGGGAGCTCATGGAGGGCAGGAGAGAGGCAGCCGCGTGAGCCGTGTGCAAGGCCTTGAATGCCGGGCCGGTGCCTTGACCCTTCCCTCGGGAAGGATCGTCAGCTGGCATCACAGGACCAAGCCTGCAGTTAGCAAGGTGCTTCCCACGCAGCCTGGGAAGGGGCCGCGCCCTGCGGGCGGGAGGGCCACTGTGGAGAAATCTGGGCAAGATGAGGGGGAAGATTTGCCCGGAGTCTGGGAAGCGAGAGGGGGCTCCTCCATGGCCACCAGAGCTGGGTGCCCAGACCTCCAGCTGGCATGTGGGCATCCCCCTTCCTGGGCTGCGCAGCCTGGACCCGGGTGATGCC
>NW_005370657.1:3769927-3776387 GCF_000412655.1 Myotis brandtii
AGCACCCCCTTCTCGCCTGCCTCCGCAGAAGGGTGCCATTTGGTGTCTAAATAGCCGTCTCAGGCAGGCGAGGAGGCAGGTAAGGAGGTTTAATTAGAATTAGTGCCTCTCTCCTGGCAATCACGGTGTTTATGAAGATGGCCCGGCGGGCTTTGTTCCCCAGAGGACTTAATCGAAGCTTAATGGATTGACCTAACATTCGATTTCCTGACTTCCATTGAGGCGGCGGCAGCAGCATTCCCTTAAGCGTTTGCAATTTACCCACTGCTCCGCGCCAACAAAAGGCAGCCTGAATAGCAGCCCCACTCGAGGGGCCATTGTGCGCGGGGGCGCCTGCCTGAGTCACCGCTATTGGGACAACATTCTTTATGCCTCGCTGGAATGAAAGGATTATTCAAATATTCAATTAAACCGTGAAAAGGGGGCTTTGCTGAGAACCTGGGGGCCCCCAGCTCCGCAGAGCTAGCGGGCTGCTCTCCGAGGCGGGGGTGCCATCTCCCGGGCCCCTCCCGCCTCCACCACCAGGATTGCCGGGAGCTGAGCAGGCTCGGGGACCCACGCAGACTTTTCTCGAAGGTGCCCCTCTCCAAGCTGCGGCAGCTCAGCGCCAGAGCCGGGCACACAGATTGGATCCTGTTTGTGGGTGCCTTGGGAGGAGGAGGTTAATCGACCCCCATTTTGCAGACCATCGGGAAGCCGAGGCTCCGACAGGGGAAGGGACTTACTTGCCCAAGGTCACCGGCTGGAGGTGGAGGTGGGATTTGAACCCCTGACACATGAAGGGGCACCTCCAGGTTTGTGTGAGCCCTGCTCCTCCTCTGATGGGTGAAGGGCGTGGTGTTCTGTAGGATGTTACCTCTGTTACACCCGTTACCCCACCGTCTTCACACAGTCCTGTTTGCGGGGGGTGCTGGGAGGCTGGGAGAAGGGGCGGGACTGGACCGTGGTCTCCTCCAAGGTGAGGGCCACAAAGTTGAGTCTGGAGCCTAGAGTAGCCTCCCTGGGGAGACCTGGGAGCCCAGGTGGGAGGTCTTGGATGGGACTCCTGGATTGGATGAAACGTAAAGTTAACCATGTCCAGTCTTCCAGGAACCAAGACCCAGCTTGCTCCCATCCCTGCTCACTCTTAGGGCTTTGGAGCCAGAGAGACGTGGTTCTGAATGCAGACTCTGCATCTACTCCGTGTCCCAGGCACACTCCACTGTCCCTACACCAGGGGGTGCCCTTTCCTGCCTGCCTGAGTGTCTGTGGGGATTAACTGAGCTGGGAGCAAGGTGTCTGGTGGGTGCCCAGCAAAGAGCCGCGGGACCCTCGGCGCTGCTGGGAGGGGCTGTCCCCGAAGGCGTGCTTGTCCTGCACCAGCCCTGCCCTCCGCCCTGCTGTCCCTGGTGCAGGGCTGCTGAGAACAGTAAATCCGGGAAAAGCCAGGCTGGTCCTCCTGCCCCCTCCCCCACCTGCCTCTACTGCAGCATCCCAGCCAGTCTCCCCCTCCTGCCCCCCTCAGCTACTTCCTCTGGCCCCTCTACTGCTGTGTGGCCTTGAGCTGGTCCCTACCCTTCCCTGGACCCCCAGCCCACGATGAATTGTCAGAAGACAATGTCAGGAGAATTGCCCAGCCTGGGGGATGGTGGCTGTGAAGGAGAGGGGACAGTATTAAGATGGAAAAAGGCTGCAATAGGGATGGAACTTTTTGGGGTTGGAAGGGAGGGGGAGGGGGGGGGGGGGGAGGGGGGGGCTTCCCATGACCTTTGAGTGCGTCCGTCCAGAGCAGGCCAAGCTAAGGAGCAGGGCTGCCGTGCCGGTTGCTCACTGCAAGGGCACCCGGGCAGGGAGCAAGCAGGGGCTGGCATCCAGCTTGTGTGCCCCCCGCCCGGCTGTTTCTTGGACAAGGGGGAACTTCTGTCCAAGTGGCACGAGGTGCCGTACGGACTGGAGGCGACCCGGGGAGGCCAGGAAGAAGATGACCCTGGCTTCCTTACCGAAGGGAGGTGAGGGGGCTGGGAGCGGGGGTGGAGGATTGGGGCCAGGTCCTGCCATACGCCCTGGGCCCAGCTCGTGTTTCCCTAAATCCAACTTTGGACAACACAGGCCTCCGCGGGCACACTGGGGGCGGCCGGGGATCAGGGTTGCCAGGAGCCCCAGCTCTCCTGGCGCAGTGGGTGTTAAGAGGGATTAGAAGGGCCAAGGGCTGCACACACCGCCCGCAGGGGTAGGGCTGGGGCTGAGGAGGTGGAGGGGATGTGGACAGACAGACGGCCATTTTCTGAGCCTCTGGATGCCACATCCCAGGCGAGTCCCTGCTAGGATTTGGAGGTGAGGGACCAGTTCTGTGGATTCCTGCTGACCCTCAGCCTCCAGGCAAGGCACCAGCCTGAGACGCTGCCTGGGAGCTGAATGACACCCGCAAGCCGTGATGAGGGCTCAGGCGACAGGAAACTGACCCTCGCCTGGCACTCCTGGGGGCCGGGTACCTGTGCAGGCCTCTGCACCCACGCTCTTGCCCCTGCCAGGTAGGCGCGGCCCCTTTCAGAGGAAGAAGGCCTTGGCCAGAGCAGAGCCAGCGCCCTCGGCTTCCTGCCATGGGCATCGTTCCTTCCCGTGTAGCTCGGGGCCTCTTGTTTGTCCCTGTTCTTACATAACCTGCCTGCTTTGTGCACACGCTTCTAATTTATGTAGAGATCTTTGCCTTATAGACCTCATTCTGCATCTACCTGGTCTGTTTTTTTCCACTCAGCCTCCTGCTTGTAAAGACTCATCTATTTTCTCTGTGTTATCTGCTCCATCACTACTACCTACAGGCCACCTCCCCGTCACCATGAATACCGCTACAGTGGGCATCATGGCCCCGGGGCCCATGGGAGAATCCCCTGGTGGCACTGGAGCCTCTGGATGGTCAGCGGGTGGACCCAAGGAGCCCGGGTCACCCTCTAGAATGGGGCCGCTAGTGCACACGCCTCGCAGCTATGAGGTGGGACCCTCCCACTCACACTGGTCCTCCCTGGTGCTGGGGACAGTGATGACTGTGGCCAGGAGGCGATGCTGTGGTGACCACCCTGGGGATGATGGCGACGGCATGGCTTTGACCTCGGGGATGGGAACGGTGATGATCATGGCTGTGGTGAGAGTTGGGATAATAATAGTTGGCCCAACTGACATATTGGGCCGCATTACATGTCAGACACTGTTTCCTAAACACCTCCCACGAATCAACTCCCTGAAGCCTCCCGACCGTCTTGTAAAATAGGTGTTATTGTCACTGCCCGTTTCACAGATGAGGAACTTGAGAGGTTAAATAATAAGGCCAGGGATACGCCGGTGAGGTGGGTGACGGTCTTGGTGAGGACGGAGGTGTTTGTCATGACCACTGTGATGACAGGGCAGTCCTGACGGTGGCAGGTGCTGGTGGTTGGGCGGTTGAGGGTGTGTTTGTAATAACCAGAGGGATGTTGGTGCTGGTGACTGCGGGTGGCGGCGGTGCTCGACTGTAACTGTGGCGATGGTGGCGATGGTGGTGATGGGGATGATCAGTGTTTGGCTGATGATGGCAGCAGTGGCCATGCTTGGGGATGTCACTGTTGGCGATGGATGATGGTGGCAGAGTTCATCACCCACGGCGGTGACGGTGGAGTTGGGGATGTGGTGGTGATGGGGAAACTGCTCGTCTGGTTGATGATGATGGTGGCAGAGCCTAGGTCTTTGGTGATCGTAGGGCTGTTGGGGCCGGTGACGCAGCGACGGCTGCTGACGTGATGGCGGTGGTGCTGATGGGCTCCTCCCTTTGCAGATGTGAAGTTCCTGAACAACCACAGCCTGGTGAAGGATGCTCAGGAGAAGGCCAACGCCGCCCTGCTGGATTACACCCTGTGCCACTACCCGCACTGCGGGGACAAGTTCCAGCAGCTGCTGTTGTGCTTGGTGGAGGTTCGGGCACTGAGCATGCAGGCCAAGGAGTACCTGTACCACAAGCACCTAGGCAACGAGATGCCCCGCAACAACCTGCTCATCGAGATGCTGCAAGCCAAGCAGACTTGAGCCTGGGCCGGGCGGGGCCAGGACCTGGACCGGGGCTGGGGGAGGGGTCACGGCCACCCCCTCAGCCCTCCAAATGGTTTATTTTATTATGCTGACCCAGGAGCCCCACCCTGTAGGCCGATGCCCCCTGAGCTCTCTGAAGCCCTGTGTTTGGGAAATGAGTGAGGGTGGGCAGCGCCTGGCCAAGGTGGGTGGCCCCCGCTAGCCACTGGCACTTGCCTGACACTCAAGTGCCCCCAGGCGGTGGCTGCTAGCCACCCTCTTCCCCTCCTCCTGCTCCTGCTCCCAGTTGTCTGTCCTGGAGCCTGGAGCACAGGTCCGGGGAGGAGGTTTGGGAATCCCTGGTGGGCCTGGATGTCCCTTGGGTCAGAGCTCATCCCTTCCCCTGTCCTGGAAACAGAAGCAGAAAGAGGTTGAGTGTCATCAACTGGGGGAGAGGGGTTCTCCAGAACCCACTCCAAGGGAGGGAAGCCCTCTGTTTTGTAAACTGGGGATAACAGTTTGCAAAATCGAACAGGGATTAGAGGACATTGGGAGATGGTGAGGACAGAGAGACCTCCTCCTCAGCCCTCTACCCCCTCTGACTCCTGCTGGGGAGAGCGTTGACATGTTATCTGAAAAGAATTTTGCTACAATCATCTTTCTCTCCCTCTCTCACCGGAGAAGTTCGGCACAATCAGCAGTCTAGCCCTGCCCACAGCTGGCCCGCCCAGGCTGGTATTTATCTGCACGGCTGCCAGGCGGTAGGCAAGAGGTTTTCTGTTTTGTTTGTTTTTGAATCGAGATACTCCTTGCAAGGTGTGTATGGATAGGGGGCAGATTGGAGGACTGAGGCTGGGGTCTGGGGCCAGCACCAAGTATAGCCCATGGTTCCTCCCCACACACCCTCGTACGAAGGACCCCACCGGTGGTGCTGGGCCATTGTTTCTGGGACCCCACTCCAATCCAGAGGAGAGCTGTCCCTTGCCCCTCACCCCGTCCGATGAACATCAGGGTGCCCTGTGGGGCTCAGGGTCTCTGTGGGTGGGAATACAGGTGGCCTTGGGGAGGGTGCATGGATCTCCAGATCAGGGACATGGTGGAGAAGCCCTTCCTGGTTGGCCCTGTCCCATTAGGTCCCTTGCTGCAAACCCTCGAAGCTGGACCCCAACTCCCTGGCCTCCTGCCCTATGTCCTGAAAGACACTGAGGCACTAGGGAGAGGCCTCAGCTGTCCTCTGTCCTGGGCTGGGCTCCCACCCGTCCTGCTTTCACGTCGCCATTGCAGCTTGCGCTGAGCCTGCCCAGGGACTGGGCTCCCCTGCCCCCTGCCTTCCTGTCTCAGTCCCCACCCCTGCCCACTGAAGCGTGTGCCCCTGCCAAGGCCAGACACCCACAGCCCCAAACGAGAAGTGCCCTTAAGAACCCCAGCCCCCGTAGTCCTGGAATAAATTTTGCAATTAGTTTCCAGCTACCGTTGGCTATTTCCGTTGTGGGGCAAAGCAGAGCCTCCTGTGTGGGCTTGGGTGGTCTAAGGTGGGGCCCTGCTCTGCCTGGGATGGAGGTGACACTCAGATAACCTTTGGTTCAAAACTCTGGGCAGGCAGGATAGGGGGTGGGGGAATATCAGGCCCTGTCGGGGGCTTTGGGCCCCATCTCATCCCTGGGATCCTGCCATGTCTGGGAGATGCGGGAGCCTTTGGGGCTCAGCCTTCATTCCATCCTGGCCGTGCAGCTCGGCCACCCTCTTGGGCGGAGGGAAGCAAGCATTTAATGAGCACCTACTGTCCCTGCAGTGGCCCAGTGAGACAGCAGTTACAATCCAGGAGGGTGCCCCTCCGTCAGTGACCTGCAGGGACAGTCAAACCTGGGTCCACTTGACTGGAGAGCACTGGCCGGGTCCGCTCTGTCCACCTGGTGGCCAGCCACAGGCCCGCGGCCTGGTTCTCTCGCGATTCCCTTGCCTCCCCCTCCCCAGCCACTTGGTGGCAGCAGTGAGCACTGCCGACAACTGAGGCTTCCTCTGCTCCAGGTGCCTTCCCAGGGCTTTGCCGGCTTCGTCAGTCTTGTCTCGTCTGTTCTCCAGAGCCCGCTATGGGCACAGAGGGGAGAAGCGGCCTGCCCAAGGCCACACACTGAGAAGGGGCAGGGCCTTCATGCAAACCTTGACGCTGCTTGACCAACCTGGTTTGTCCCCAGGGCCACTCCTGATCCTGCCTCTGTGCAAATCCAGAAAAGGCGCCCCCTCTAGGGCAAGGTGGCCCGAGGCACATAGCCTGGCAGCGGCTTTTATGCAAAGACGAAACATCCCTTTCCCTCTTGGCACCTTCTGAAGTGGAGCAGATGCCTGGTTCCTGCCCCCGCGGAATGTCCACTTTTGTAGGAGACTTACTCAGATCATAATCCAATGTGACACATCATGTGACTGAGTCAGACAAGATGAGAAGTGA
>NW_005370657.1:3776400-3778450 GCF_000412655.1 Myotis brandtii
TTCCTCCGGGGGGCGGGGGGGGGGACAGGAAGTCTCCATAGAAGGGGTGTCATCCAAACTGGGTTTTGAAGGATTCATTCCCAGGGGTTTACCAGTTAGACAACTGTTGGGGGCAGTCCAGGCAGAGGAAGCAGTGTGAGCAAAGGGATGGAGGGGTGTCAGTGTTTGGGGACCCAAGAGAAGTTATTTTGGTTGGAGAGTAAAGAGACTGTATGGGAGGAAGGGTATGGAGCAGATGGAGAGGAGACTGGACAGGACTTCTTGGTCCCTGCCCCTGGGCCCCTCCCCACACCAGTCCGTATTAGTTGGGGGTGGGGGGAGACATGAGCCCTCTGCAAGTGAAGGGAGGGGGTCAGAGGGCTTTGCGAATGCCGGCAGCAGGACCACCAAGTGCCTCATCCAGTTCAGCGCAGCCTGGTGTCCCCTGTTCTACAGATGATGGGCGGGGTTTCCAGAGGTTCAACAGTCCCCCATCCCCAGAAAGAAATACCCAGGTATCTGTCCTTGTGTGGTAGGCCCCCCCACCCCACCCCCCATAGAATCAGTCACTTCATGTCTCCCCCAAGAAGAAACCCGGGCAGGGCCCAGGGTAGAAGCAACTTCTAAGGCTGCAGAGGGGCTGGGTGCAGCTTATACCCCCAGGTGGCTGCCCTGACGCTCCTCACCATGCCCCTCACTGTGCCCGTCCTCTGGCCGCAGCAGCATTTGAGCCAGGCCGAGGTCAACAGGGCGGTTAGCCTCTGCTCCTGAGTCCCAGCCCCTGGGCACCCCCTTTGCCTGGTCCTTGCCTTGGGGCCTACCCTGGTCAAGCCCTAACACACCACCCGTGTTCCTCACCAGGGCCCTGAAACCACTCTGCCCTAGAGACACCCAGACTCAGAGAAGAATCTTGCCTGTAGCACAGATTGGAGAGTGGCAGGACCTGCTGGCACAGCCAGATCTGGAGTCAGGCACCTCCCAAAGCAAGACTCTCATCAGACCTGGAGCCAGGCCTGCCCGCCCTGGCGCCGCCTCTGAGCAGTCTGCCTGCATGGCTCCCATTCACAGGCTCCGGTGTTAACCGGGTGGGAGACCGGGTCTCTGCACAATGGGGTGATGGGGGCCCCCAGGCTGAGGTGAGGACCTGTGGCTCTCAGGCTTCAGCACCAGTTGGGTACGCAGCAGGTGCTAAGTGTGGGCTGCACCTGCCCTGATGGTGAAGCCGGGCCATCCAGAGCCCAAAGCCAAAGTGGCAGCTGCCCTGTCCCCCTCCCCTCCCAGGGAGCCTGGCATCCTGTCCCCGTCCCCGGACCAGGTCATCCCAGAGCGGGACAGGTCACAAGAACAGTTTTATTACGGGACACCACAGGGCCATCTGAACTTCAGGGCAGGTGGGGAGGACAGAGGGGAGGGACAGCCACCGACAGAAAGCTTTCTGGGGACAGAGCTGTGGGACCTGGTGGGCTTAGCGGGAGCATGGGGGACGGGAGAGGCTATGGCTGCTGGAGCAGGCAGTGCTCCACGCTGCTGTCTGTCCCTCCGGGGCCTATTGGGCTTGGAGAAAAGTCCCCAAGCCCGCTAGGAACCTGGGAGGGAAGGGCACCCTTTGGGCTGGGCTGACAGAACCAGGGTGGGTGACCCCGGGACCCCTCAAGATGGGGAGGGGCTGGGAACTGAGGCCGGGGTAGGACCTTGGGTGGGAGTCCTGGCCTGGGTGCCCTGGTTAGTCTTCCTCATTCCCCCTCTGAGCCCGAGTCTCTCCATCCAAGCAACACCTGTGTGCCCGGTGGGCGTTCAGGAGGGCACAGCGCTGGCAGCCCGCACTCCCCCTGCCCTCCTCCGCACGCCCGGCTCAGGCCACCAGAGTAGGTCGCGGGGTGGGGTTGGGGGCTAGGGAGGCGGAGGGTGGGGCCGCGTTGGGCGGAGGGGGAAGCGGCTCGGTTGCTATGAGCGGCCTTAGCAACCCGCTCATTCAGTGGAGACAAAGGCGCTGTCACTTGAGCGCAGAGGCGCTGCTGCCGCTTTCTTGTTCCCACAGACGCGCTGTGCCTGCGGGGGTGGGGGTCCCGGG
>NW_005370657.1:3778511-3784089 GCF_000412655.1 Myotis brandtii
CCCCTGGGAACGCACCCGCGGCTGGGCGCCTGCGGCCTCCCAACAGGCCTGCAGGGGGCGCCTGCAGCCCACTTTGTAGAAGGGCTGAGGCCACTAGGCAGGGAGGAAGGCCGCTGGGAGCATGGGGTCCCAGACCGGGGTCCACATGGGCCACGCTTACACCTATGTGATGGCCCCTGCGCCTCAGTTTCCCAGCTGCCACTGACCCTGGCTAGGCCTGGCTCCTTTTTGTGCCTCAGTTTCCCCATCTGTACAATGGGAGGTCGACAGCACCTCCATTTTCCCAGGTCACCCGATTAAAGGCAGCAAACGCCTGGGGTTTAGGACAGAGCCAGGTAAGAGCTCCACAAACAGGCCTCTTGCTCCAGCTGAAAAGAATCAGGGAGTTTGAGGCGGCTGACTGCCCACAGGTGCCCCCAGCACGCCCCCATCAGCTGTTCCGGGGAAACCGAGGACTCGGAGGAGACCACTGGCCCCTCGCTGGGTTTGGAAGGCCTCTCAGAGCCCGAGGTATCGGGATGGGGGTGGGATGGGGGTGAGGCCAGGAGGCCAGGCTTAGGGGGCCGGAGAGAGGGGGCGCACAGAGGAAGGCGGACTCTGGGAAGGCGGGCTTCCTGCTCACTGCCCCTCCCGAGCACCAGCTCTGGGAAGGGGACCCGAACTGACCGGCTGAGTGACCTCTCCCGAGGAGCCCAGGGTGCCAACGGGGGGCTTCCGGGCCCCCCAAGGAGCAGAGTGAGCGGAAGGCCCGTAAATTGTGAGAGGTCAGGAGTGGTTGCTTCTCAAATCACTTTCAAATATTCTGTACAGTGTGGGGAAGGGGTGTCCAGGCGCCCAGGGGCAAAGGGGAACCCCTGAGGTGGGAGCTCTACCTGAAGCCTTGAATGCTGTCAGCTCCACAGCCTGCGGACAGAGGGAGTGGTCAGGGGCCTGGGCCCCACTCCTCCTGCCCCCCTTGCCCGGGGGCCCTTAGCTACCTTGGCGATAACTCCCCCTCTCCTAGTGGCCTTGGCATTCAGGTCCTGCCAGGGTGCAGTCAGCCCCTCGCAGCTGGTCACTGAGGAATGGGGGCCTGGGTCCCCAGGGGAGCCCACCACCCCAGCCCCACCTAGTCCCTCTGGTTTCCCCAACCCCGCTGGACACACTTGGTAGCCCCTAGCAGAACCCGGCTGTCCCTGTCCCAGCCTCACCGGTCTCTCGGGTTCTGCAATGGAGGGGAAAGTTGTGGGGATCCTGGGATCCTGGGACTGTGGGTCCCTAGCGGGGGAAAAACATTCAAGTGCGTGAACTTTGGGGAGGCCTGTGGGTCCCTAGTGGGGGAAAAACATTCAAGTGCGTGAACTTTGGGGAGGGCTGAGGCAGGAATCTCTCTCTCTCTCTGCTCCCCCATTCTGGGTGGGGACCTCAATATCAAAGAACCTAGGAATCCATTCAAGGGCTTACCCTCCAGGTTAATGATGAGGAATGGAAGGCCCAGAGAGGGAAGGTAACTTGCCCAAGGGCACACAGCAGGTGGACCAGAAGCCGGGATTGGAACTCCTTCCCTGGCCTTCAAGCCATTCAACCCAGACCTTGTCTCAGGGCCCTGATCCTCATCCACCCACCTGCCTTCTGCACGGGGACCCAGGGAAGGTGACCCTGGGCAAGCACCACCTCTGGGCTGGTACCAGGGGCCCCTGTTCCCTAGTGGTGGGAGGAAACCAGCCATTTCTAAGCCACCCCCCCCCCAGGCGCCACGGGTACAGAATTTCCTGGGCCTCAGGCCCTTCGTTTTTCAGATGTGCTGTTGCCCTCCCAGCTCTACCTGAGCACTGGGGAAACTGAGGCACTGGGAGGCACTCATACTGGGGGGTGGTGAGGCCATACCTCTGAGAGCCAAGTGTCTTCGGGGTGGAGCCAAGGCTACGGGGTTGTTTGGGGCTGCCTCCCAGGGACCTGAGGGCCTGGGGTGGGATGCCTGGCCCTGGGGGCTGGATCGGGCCTGAAAGGAGAGGTTGTAGCAGCTGGGACCCGGCTGTGGTGGGACCTCCCACCCCGCGATCCCTGAGCCTGCTCACACCATGAGCACCTCGGCTGCCTTCTCAGCCATCCTCTGCAGGGCGCTCCGGACCTGGGGGTGGGCATCGGGGTCAGCCCTGGGACCCTCCCCTGACCCCTAGGGGCCAGGAGCCCATCAAAGTAAGCTCCTCTTACCCCAGCCCCACCGGTGTCCCCCCACTCACCTCCCCACCAGCCACTCACCTCCCCATTGTAGGCTGCGTAGACCAGGAAGATGTACGGCCCCTGGGGACAGACCCAACAGGTATGTGGGTGTCATTGCCTGGGGCCACCTTCCGCAACCACTTAGCTTGGGGCCACAGTAGAGACACATCCAGAAATACTCAGAGAAACAGGCTGATGAGCACAAACCCTGCCCAGCCCACCTCCGGCACTGGGGAGGGGCAGCTGTGGCATTCTATGGCAGAGAACCAGGAGGGCCTCGCCCCACTCCACCCCACCCCACCCCTTCGGCCTCTCACCTCTAGGCAGCCTCTGCCCTGCATCCCTCCATGCCCCTCCCCCAGGCCTGCCCATCCTCACAGCCTCACCCTGCTGCAAGGTGGGGGGTCGGAGGGGGTACACCTTCCTGAAGCTCCAAGGCTAAGTCAGGTCCTGGGATGGCAGCCCTGGGATTGCATATCATATGTATTATATTATAATATAACATATTATAATGTATACATTATATTATATATATTATATATAATCAATTATATATATAATTGATTTCAGAGAGGTAGCGAAACAGACAGAAACATCAAGGATGAGAGAGAATCATTGATCGGCTGCCTCCTGCACACCCCCTACTGGGGATCAAGTCTGCAACCTGGGCATGTGCCCTTGACCGGAATTGAACCCGGGACCCTTCAGTCCTCAGGCCGCTGCTCTATCCACTGAGCCAACCAGCTAGGGCCCTGGGATTGCATTCTGACTGTGCCTCTAGCTCAGTGGCCTTCACCTCTCTGAGCCCCTGTCTCTTCATCTGGAAAGTGGGGATTCGGCCAGGACTTGCTCCTGATGGGATTGGGAGGTGCTGTGTGTGCAGGGCTCAGGGCTGTGGCAGGGGCATAGCTGGCTGGCTCCCCTCCCCACACGTGAGGACCAGGACGCCTCACCACTCACAGAGCATCATCCTTTAGGGTCTTACTTGACCCTCACAGCAGCTCCACGTGGAGGTGGGGCGGACCCATTCTTCCCACCTGATGGAGAAGGACCCTGAGGCCTGGCGTTGGGGGCAGAGCCTCAGACCTGGGGCTGACTGGGAGAGGTCACACTCAGAGAGATGGAGAGGCGGGTAAAAAGGGGGGGGGGGGAGGCTCAAAGACCCACAGAAGGGAGACTGAGAGGCCCAGGAAGAGCCCGGTGGGGTTGATGCCAAAGGTGATGGGGACAGGGAGAGGGGACAGTGACAGAGAGAGGCTGAGAGACAGAGAAAGACTCAGAAAAAATTCAGAGACAGAGACAAAGAAATGAGACACCAGAGAGGAAAGGCTGAGAAGGAAGGGAGGGAGGCAGAGAGGGCGGGGATGGTGGAACTGGCAGCCTGCAGCTCTGTCCACCTGAGGGCCACAGGCAGGGATGGAGCTGGAGTCAACACCATGGCAACGGGATGCTGCTGCCTGCCCCCTCTGCCCCCCGCCCCCCCGTCCTCCCCTCCCTGCTCTGCGCCAGGTGGTGGAGAAACCAGGCAAGGGCACAGGGCAAAGTTGGTGCTGTGGTTGCAGAAGCAGACGGTAGACTCCTGGCACAGGGCAGCCAGTGGTGGCCCAGGAGCCCCCTGTGTCTGGGCTGGAGGCAGGGAACAGAAGGGCTGGACATGGGGGTGGGGGCCAGGTGGCAAACCCCTCTCCAAAGCCTGGGGTACCTCAGTGCTCTGCCTCTAACCAGCTCTGTGACCTTGGGCAAGTCCCTGCCTCTCCTCAGGCCTCAGTTTCCCATCTGTGAAATGTACTAACATTCTCGGAATGGTGGGAGGACGGGGCTGATGCCAGTGGTCACCACTGATTACCTGCACTCATCATTAAGCAATAGTGATTGATGTTCACTCCCTCAGCTAAAGTTCCAGGGTAAGGAGCTCGGTAATCCCTGTGCCCTCCTCTGCCCCTTAAAATGCCCAAAGTCCCTGACCCTAGGCATATCACTAACTCTAACACCTATTCAACAGATGAGTCTCTTCTCAGAGTAGGCTTGCGTACCTCCTATGACAGGGAGCTCACTACCTCCTGGTTAACAGACTCTCCTGCCACAGCTTGTCCCCTGCTGAGTGGGGTCTGGAGCCACCCCTACAAGGCAGATGGGGAATGGAAGCCCCAAACATGCCTGAGTCCTGCCTCATCCTCAAGCGGAATGACTATCTTTTATTATTATTATTAATATACTAGAGGCCCGGTGCACAAAAATTTGTGCACTCGGGGGGGTCCCTCAGCCAGGCCAATGCCCTCTTGTAGTCTGGGACCCCTCGGAGGATGTCCACCTGCTGGCTTAGGCCCGGTCCCTGGGGGATTGGGCCCAAGCTGCAGTCAGACATCCCTCTGGCAGCCTGGCAGCCCTCGGGGGATGTCCACTTGCCAGCAGGGAGTAGACCTAAGCTGCAGTCGGACATCCTTAGTGCTGCTGAGGAGGCAGGAGAGGCTCCCGCCACCACCGCTGTGCTGGCAGCCATCAGCCTGGCTTGTGGCTGAGCAGAGCTCCCCCTGTGGGAGCACACTGACCACCAGGGGGCAGCTCCTGCATTGACCATCTGCCCCCTGGTGGTCAGTGTGTGTTATAGTGACCAGTCATTCCCAGTCTTTCTGCTGTTAGGGTCAGTTTGCGTCTGGAGTCTTACACCTGGTGTTCTAGATGGGGAAACCGAGGCACAGCATGGCAAAATCACTTGCTCAAGGTCACAGATCTGGGACTCACCCCGAGGTCTGGATGGCCCACTGACCTGTGGCCTTGACTCCCTAAACTCCCAGGCGGTGCCAACTGCACATGCCCCCTTGGCCTACACTGCTCCATGCCCAGCTACCCCTTCAGCAGAGCCCAGGGCCCAGGCGGGGAGCAGAGGAAGGGCCTGGGCTGCAGGCAAGGCGCAGAGCCCTGGATGCGAGGTCCTGGCTCCCAGGTAGGGCACTCCTCTGAGGGCACTGGCCGGGGTGGGAGAGGTGTCAGGGCCGCATCCGGGCTCCTCAGAGGTCCCCAGGACCCACTCGCCCTGAAGGTGCCTGGACACCTGAGCGGGAGCCAGGACGCCTGGCCTGGGAACCTGGGAGGAGGGGCTGCAGCCGGCACCAGGCACCGCCAGGCGGCTAGGGGGCGAGCGCACTCAGGCTACTGGCCCTGGACGAATCCTCGAGGGACCGCCCCTGGAGAAGAAGTGGCCAGAGTTGTCCGTGGCCGGGTTGGCATGGGGCGGTCTGGGTCCCCTGATCAAAAGGGAACGTACGGGACAGGGGGCGGGGCGTTGAGCCTCAGGCAGGATGGGGCCTGGCAGCCAGGGGGCTGGGTGGGCCGTACCCGGACA
This sequence comes from Myotis brandtii, assembly GCF_000412655.1. Taxonomy (NCBI): domain Eukaryota; kingdom Metazoa; phylum Chordata; class Mammalia; order Chiroptera; family Vespertilionidae; genus Myotis; species Myotis brandtii. Next base: position 3,784,057 of record NW_005370657.1, read on the forward strand.
GAGAAGGCGCACCCGCGCCTGTGGCAGCGCAGC
>NW_005370657.1:3784732-3808271 GCF_000412655.1 Myotis brandtii
TCCGCAGCCGCGCCGCCCTGTCCGCCGTCCTCTCCCAGAACACCAGCGCCGCCGTGGTTCCGTGCGCCTGCGGGGACGCAGGGGCTGGGACCTCAGTTTCCCCAGCTGCGCACGCCATCCTACCCCTGACGACCCTTTAGGCTGCAGGGCCCTTTCTGGGGGTGGGTGCCTCCCTCCCTCGAAGGAAGAAGTGAGGGCTCCAGTGCCCATGCCCAGGAGTCAACTGTGATGGGACTTCCTCTGGGCTCAGTCTGTAAGGACTTCCACGGTAGGTTCCCATCTCGGGGGTCACCAAAGCCTCGACCACCCCCACCCCCCAGGCCCACACTCACGTCTCCGTGGGGCTCTTTGTAGAGGGGCCTTTCCTTGGGCCACCCTGATGGGGTCGGGCAGGCGTGAAGCGAGGACCGAATCTGGAGGTCCCAGTGCCAAGGGGCCAAACCGCTGGTCGCAGGACTCCTGGGCCTGCCACCAGCTCAGCCGCTGCCCTGGGAACTTGCATAGCCCATCTGCAGTCTCCACCGGAGCTGCAGGCGAGAGGGGAGGCTGTGGGGGAGCCCTGTGTGAGCCTCTGACCGGGTGGGGCGGTCCAGACGAGGACCCTGGGCTTGGAGTCAGTCTGGGCTGGATCCGGGGAACTCAGACATTCAGTTTCTCACCCGGGTCGAGCCGTTTTGTCATCGGTGTAAGGGCAGGAATGAGATGGATGTGAGTGAAACTTTCAGCCCAGGGCCCAGTGGGTGGGGCTGAACGAGATGGCATTTCCTAGCTCCCTTTGCATTGCAGGCCAGTGCACCCATTGGACCACCCGCTGGCTGAACTGGAGAAGGGAGGAGATTCCCTCATACTGACCTGTGACCCAAGGGCTCCTTGATTCAACTAGGGAGTTAGAGGGGGTTCCAGACAGACTCCCTATCTGAGAGAGAAGATGGGGGCGGGGGGGCTGGGTCAGGTCCCCACCCTCACGTGTGCAGTTAAGAACTAGAGAGTCAGAGGGGGTTCCAGACAGACTCCCTATCTGAGAGAAAAGACAGGGGGGGCTGGGTCAGGTCCCCACCCTCACGTGTGCAGTTACTGAATGCCTACTGCATGCTCCAGCGGGGTGCAGTGGAAGCTGCAGGCTCTGCCGTCAGACTTGGGTTCAAGTCCCACCCAGAGTATGATCTTGGGCAGGTCGCTTCCCCGCCGTGTGAAGAATAAAGAAGCGGAGGAGTGCATGTAAAACTCTGTAGCACCAGGTGAAAGCTTGTATTCTGTGTCTACGCCAGGGGCTTGTCTTTCGTAACCTTTGCAGTGACCTCACGAAGTGAGGCGGCCACTAGGAACCCTAGAAGTTGTGAGTCCCTTGGCCTCCTCCCCTGCACCCCCTCCCAGAAGCTCAGGTACCGGGAGGTAGAGGAGGCAGTGGCAGGTAGAGGGGGCCATTCTGGATCCAGCAGGGCAGGCGAGGAGCTGCAGGGCTCGCAGGCATGGACTGAGGAAGGAGAAAAGCAAAGGAAAGCCGCTCAGCGTCCTGCCTTGCTACCCGCTCCGTCTGCGGGGGCATCTTGCCCCTGGGTTGGCTCCCACACCCACTGGGCTGAACGCCCAGGCTGGGATGGCCCATCACTCCGGGCCATGACATTTACTCACACAAAGGGACGGTCTCCAGGAGCCACTTCCAGGACCACAGCTGGGAAACGCTGTCGCCCTGGTGACCTGGGGCACGGGGTGGGGTGACAAAGTGCAGGGCCTGCACCGTGGCGGGGTTCGCAGCTTGGAATTCAGGGCTGTTTCCTCAGGCCTCACCCATCCCACCATTGCCCCTGTCAGTCACCTTTCCCCTGCTCCCCAAGCTGCCCCCATTTCCCCAGGCAGCACCGCTCCTCCAGACTGTTGACCATGCTGACCCTCCGGCCTGGCCTGGTTCTTGGTAAGCTAGGCAACCCTAATCGCGGGTGATTTGGGGGTTGCTCTTGGCCATCTAGGGGCTTCAGGCCTGGGAAGAGCCCTGGCCAGGCACCCCTGGGTCTCAGAAAACACTGGAGATGAGAAAGGCTCCACTGGGCTCCCTGGCTGGCCTCAGGCCCCTGGAAGTCTGGAGCCATCACCAGTGAGAATTCATACCGCTCCCCTCTCCCAGATAAAGTCCGGAAGCACGAAAATCAAATGCGTCCCAGCATGGGCGGGCAGGAGGTTCACACATTTTGGATTCTGAATAGCACGTCCCCCCCTTTTAACGGCATCTGTGCCCAGTAGTTGGGGGGAATTGTAGGAGTCTGGTCCAGGGCTGAGGGCCGGTGCCCAGCATGGACTGGGCACACAGTACGGCTTAATAGATGCTGACTGCCTCATCCCCCATTCACACTGGCTCCCATATGTGTTTGCCCCCGCAACTCCTTGGCGCCCCCTTCCTTGCCCACCAAGAAAGAGATGTGAAACTTGGCCCCTACTGCGTGTCTCCCCACCGAAAGAGGCCAGAGGTGAGTCCTTCTGGATGGATGGGCCTGGGACAAGGGCCTCCCCTTCACCCGCGCGGATCCCTCCCCTGTTCACAGCCCAGTCCTCACCGGCTCCGCCGGGCCTGGTGCCTGTGGTCTGTTCACTCTCAACAAAGGTGTTGGGGACCAAAATCTGGCGGTGGCATCTGCAAGTCCGCAGCTGTGCCGTCTGGTGCTGGGCGGTGCCTGGGGGCGGTGCTAGGAGCCCCCGCCCTTGGTCCCAGCCCATCAGAGCCCGGAGCCCCCCCCACTCCTGCCCTCCCACGCTCGGAACCAGGCAGGCACCTGGCCTGCCAGAGACGTGGGCGTTGGGGTGGCCTGCGGGGCAGTGGGGGGTCCTCAGTCCCTGGGCAGGACCTGTTGTCATGCATCTCCCCACAATTCACAAGTAAGGTCATCTGATTAGTGGGGCCATCTTGTGAGACTCAGATCCGAAATAAATTTGTGGAAGGCAAAAAGCATCCTTGGGCAGGGAGGGAGCACTTAGTACCTAGCCTGCCCCGTGCCTGAGCTGGCCCATTACCGGCCTCATCTTCTTACCTTCAACCTACAGTGAGGAGCGGCTGTCATTCCCATTTTCCAAATGAGGAGGGGGAGCTCTAGTCCCAAGTTAGACAACTGGCGAGTGGCAGAGCCCGGCCTTGAACCTGGGTCCCTGGTCTTCATCCAGGTCACTTAAAAGGTAACATGCGGAGGAGGAGAGGCCCTATTTGCGGGGAGAGAACAGAGGGTTTTGGCCTCTGAGGGCGGAGCTTGGGCTAGTAGGTGGTGGTGCCAGGAGTGCAGAGGGAGGTGTGCAGCTGGGACTGGAGGCAGTGGTCCACCTCCTGCTTGGGAGGGTGGTCAGCCGTCCAAGTTCATCCTGACTCTAAGGTTTATGTGTATGTTTCTCCTCATTTTACTAAAAGGAATAAAAACAACAGTTACTTTAGGTACTATTTTACGACACTAATTTGGTAAAAACCTTTTAAAAATGGTAATCCTCTGTGCTGGCACAGTTGTGGTGAAATCAACATATCCAGGCACTGTTACACAGTGTAAAATAGCGCGATTGTCTTGGAAATCAAGAGTAAATATATTAAGCTCGGCCGGTATGGCTCAGTGGTTGAGCATTGATCCATGCAACAAGAAGAGGTCACTGGTTTGATTCCTGGTCAGGGCACATGCCGGGCTTTCTGGCTCGATCCCCAGTAGGGGGCGTGCAGGAGGCAGCTGATTACTCTCTCTCATCAATGTTTCTCTCTCCCTTTCCCTTCCTCACTCTAAAAATCAATTTTTATAAAAAGAGTACTATATTAAGAGCACCAAAAATGTCAACATCTTTGACCCAAGTAATTCTTCTCCATGGAATTTATGTTTGGGAGATACCCAAGCAAATGAGCATAAAGATGTTCATTACAGCATTATGTATAATATTGAAAAACTTGGAAGCTACCTATGTCCAACAAATACAGTGTAACTTAACCACTTGAAGGAATATTATTAAATGATCAAAAATGAGAATTGTAAAGTGATAAGGAAACTGCAAATGACATGACAGTAGAAGAAAAGATGGATGCAAGTAAGATGCCTGGCGCTGCAGCAGCCTTATGTGACTGTGAGGCGGCCGGCATGTCAAAAGGCAACCTATCAAGAATGATGGGGCCCCGCACACAGATGCTTCCAGCAGCTTTATTCCTAACTGCCCAGACTAGGAAGCAACAAAGATGTCCTTCAGTAGCTGAAGGGATAAGTCAACTGTGACACATCCAGAAGTGGCATATTATTCAGTGCTAAAAAGAAATGAGCTAGCCCTAACCGGTTTGGCTCAGTGGATAGAGCGTCAGCCTGCGGACTCAAGGGTCCCAGGTTCGATTCCGGTCAAGGGCATGTACCTCGGTTGCGGGCACATCCCCAGTAGGGGGTGTGCAGGAGGCAGCTGATGGATGTTTCTCTCTCATTGATGTTTCTAACTCTCTATCCCTCTCCCTTCCTCTCTGTAAAAAAAATCAATAAAATATATTTTAAAAGAAAAAGAAATGAGCTACCAGGCTCGAAAAGACATGGAGAAAACTTAAATGCATGTGACTAAGGGGAAAATGCCAATTTGAAAAGTCCACATTCTATATGATTCCAACTATATGACACTCTGGAAAAGGCAAAATTATGGGGACTGAAAAGAGATCAGTGGTTTCCGGAGGCTGAGGGGAAGGAGGGATGAATAGAGGGCAGAGTTTGCAGGGCAGTGAAATACTCGGCATGGTACCACGATGACGGCGACAGGTCACTATCCATCGGTCCAAACCCATAGGATGTACAACAAGAGCGAGCTCTTAGGTAAACGATGGACTGCGGGTGATAATGGTGTGGAATGCAGGTGCATCCCGTGTAACACATGTAGGGGCTCTGGCGAAGGGTCTTGATCGTAGGGGAGACTCTGCATGTGTGAGTCGGGGTGTTTGGGAAACCTCTGAACCTTCTGCTCAATTGTGCTGTGAACTTAAAACCGCTTTAAAGTCTACTTAAAAGAGGGTGGAGGGAGAAGGGCGGGGCAACAAGATTGAAAGACCCCGGGTCCATGTCATCATTGTGCTGCCTCCCAACCTAGTGACCACCTCCTGCCGGGGAAAGCAAGCCCCCACTTTTTCAAAGCTCTGTTGTTAGTAGAGCTGAGAGCGTTTCTGACCGACACACGGACAAAGACTTGAAAATACAGTAGGTGAGGCACAAGATTTGGAGTCAGACACACCCATGTTCAAATCCCATGTCTCCCTCTCTGTTCATGTGTGGTTTTAGGTAAGCCACTTCCCCTCTGAGCCTCAGTTTCTTTAGCTGTAAAATGGAGCTAACGACACCTATCTATTGGGCTTTGCAAGGAGAGAAAGACACAACCGATTTGGAGGTACTTAGTTAAGTTACGTGATATTTAGGTTTAGTTTCATTAAACAAAAAGTCTGAGCTAAAACAAAGGGAAGAAACGAGCTGGCAGTTAGAGGAAGGAAACTGATCATGTATGTTTTCCTTTTTTGGCCTCAAATATTGTCTCTCCCTTCTGGGCAGGGACCCACCTTGGAGGGGAAGGGCCTGGCCTGTGGCAGGGACTGTTCCTGGGTCCTGTGCGGAGGCAGCGGTAGGTGGAGCTCAAGACTCGCGGCAGAGCGGGGCCTGGCGCTGAGCTCTGCACCTTGGCCCTGGCAGGCGGGTGGGTGCCCGGGAGACTCCCCATCAGTGCCTGTGACTCGAGGTAAAAATAATCAGGGAAGGACAGCTGCTTCCTTGTCAGCAACCAAGAGGGAAATAAAGCTCACGTCCCCTCCAGCGAAAACCTGTTCTCCGGGTCCCCTGGCTCCTGCCACCAACTGCTCGGCGTCTGCGTGCCAATCCAATTTGAACGCCTGTGATTCACCCCAGAGAGGGTTTATTTTAACTTCATCAAGCGCCGAGAGAAACAGCCAGGCTGGAGTAAGTGGGAGGGGAGGGGAGCTACTAGGGGGCCCAGGCAGGGGATGGGGTCCCGGGCTTCTGCCCCTCCAGTGGTTGGACTTGGGGGCCCCCTCCTTCTAATCTGGTTCAACAATTGACCACGTCCCTGAAATTCAACCGAGGCTCAGGGACCACCTGGCGGGTGCTCCCTGAAATCAAGGGGATAAAGTCCGACTCCTGGGCCCAGCTCAGGACGCCCTTTCCCATGTCCTCAGCCTCCTCTCCTGTCCCCTCTCTTCTCCTCTGGGCTGTACCAGGTTTCCACGCAGGCCCAGGCGCCATGCCTTCGCACATGCCGTGCCGTCCGCCTGCACTGCCTCTGCTGCTTCCCTGCCTGGTGGGTGTCTACAAACACTGGAGGGATCTTAGCCACGTGTCGGGGCTCAGCCCCGTGTCACTGGCCACTTTCCCGACCCTCCAGGTAAAGTGAGTTGTTGTCGTGGGTTTCTGCAGGATTTTGTAGGTCCCCGTGTTTTAACAAGGAAGTGGGGGTCTCCCTGCTTCATCTCCACCCTTCCACCCCCTCTCTACCAGGCCCTGTGCTGGGTGCTGGGGACAGACAGACAGGAGGCCGGCTGACCCCTGCCCTCACACAGTCCCGTGTGGGGGTGGGCGATTCTCTGGCTGCGGGGACAGTGCGGTCACAGCGCTGCTCAGAGGCAGCTGCCTCCAAAGGACAAAGTGAACAATCACGTTTGCTTGTGTTTCTTCCCTTTTCTCCTTGGTTTTTTAATCAAGGAATGTGCACAGGACACATTTCTGAGCCCCGCTCCACTTACAGGGGACTCCCAGGTTTAGGTTGTTCATTTCCTAATTGTTTTTATACGCCTGCACTGCTTCAGTAATGGAGATACCAATCTCTTTTAGATAATAAAATGCAAATCATAATAAAGATCAAATAGATTAAATACACATTGAAATCATAATAAAAATAATTTTGAAATGAAGTTTTCCTTTTTGGTCTGGCTTAGTCTCTAAGGGGCACCAGCCTGTCTCCCGGAGTGATTTCCGTCTGCCTGCGGGCTCAGGAGGCAGCAGTGTGCTGGGCAGCCTGGAGCCAGCGCGAAGGACCAGGCCTGGGGGATATATGTCTCCACCACATGACCCCTCCCAGGTGGGAACAGGGGTGGTTGTTGATTGAGCCCCTGGCCCATGGGTGATCCCCACCCCCACCCCTGGTGGGGTCGGTAGTTCAGGGGCAAGGCTCTGGGCTGGGTAGAGGTTGTCTATTTTGCATGGTTGGTAATTTGGAAAATCATAAAGTTTAGTTGTTTCTCAGGACCTGTTGGAACATCCTGGCATCAAGAAGAGTGTGTCGACATGTCGCAGGCTAAGCCCCGGCTGGCTATGGTTGGAGCTCTTGAGGTGGGCCTTTTGGAGGATGGGTGGGACGGGGAGAGGAAGAAGAGAGGATTCTAGGTGTGTATGGATCTGGGAGGCAGGGAATGAAGGCAGGCCTGGAAACAGACTATGAGGGGTTGGTGTGGTGGCTCAGAGAGGTAAAGCAACTTGCCCAAGGCCACACAGCTAGAGTGGCTGAGGCGGCCTTTGACCTCAGGTCTGTCTGACTTCAACACTCACACTCATCTCCCATGAGTAACTGGCAGTGCTGGGTCGAGACATAATCCTTGAGGTCAACCCTGGAGCCCTCTACACCTTTGTCTTCTTGATCCCTCATTCTGTGGCCTCCAGATGGCCCTCCTTTGGGAGGTCAGAGCCACCCCCTTGGCCAAGGACCCAGGGGGCCTGCTGGCTCTCATACTGGAATTGCTGGGAAACTCATGCTCCTCCAACTGGGGCAGCCACACTGGAAGCATGGGGGCCGTCTCTGCCACAAGTCAGGGGAATGTCACGTGAAAGTGAAGCCCACACAGGAGAGCAAAATCAAGAGCAGGAAAGCGTTCTTGAGGCCATTCCAGCCAGCGCTGAAGCCAGCGCCGATCAGTTTTGTTAAAAACCAATTCTCGCTTGCCAAGAGGGTTAACTGCAGACGAGCCACATGGAACTGAGAGGACTAAGTATTTGGAGTCTGTGTAGTTTAACCACATGGAGACATGGATACCATGTCCTCAGACATGCCCACGTGGTTGTTACTGTTGAAACTAGCTAGTTATTAATATTAACGATAGGAAGAAAACAAAGGGAAGGCCAGACATCCATGGTCATCCAGGCAGCTTCACCAGGAAGCTGCAACTTTACTCTCCCCAGGGCACCACCAGTCCATTCCCTGCAGATCAATGGGGGAAAGACTGGACAAAGGGGAAGATGGGTGCATAGGCAGTGAAGTCGGGGTGATGTAGGGGAGGTACTTGTCTGTCTAACTTGAAAACGAAGATAATTGGCTAGCGGGGGTGGAACCACTGCAAGCCTGAGAAATCTTAGAAGGTTAATATCCACATGTAGACAAAGGAATTCTCTCTCTCTTGTTCCTCTGGCTTTGCTCTTGCTTTCTTGCACTTGCCCATGTTCCCCCCATAGCCATGTAGCCCTAGAAGCTGCATGGCCCACAGCCATGTGGACGCCACACGTAATGGATTACAGCTGGAAACACAAGCTAAGCTAGCCTGATGCAGGACTGGACTGTGCAAATATGGAGTAGACATTAATCTGGGAAATGGCTTTAATCCTAGCTCTTGTAGGGACACAGCTGGACTTCTGTGGTGGGACAGAGGGAGAGGGCACCTTGGAAACTCAGGAGTCTGTACCATGTAAATAAATATTATTTATTCTCCCATGCGAGTCTCAGAAAATTCCTTTCCTCATAACATCGCAAGAAGCCTACTGCCACCAGCAACAGGTTGGGACATGGAGACCTTCCCGCCAATAACATGTGACTGGAGAAATTTCTGATCTGAATGATGCTCCGAACCAATGAAGATATCATCTGACTTGATGGATCTTATACTCTCCTCTTCCCTGGGCTCCTTAGCCCATATGGGTTCAATAATATCTCTATGCTGGTCACTTTCAAAATCTAGATAGAATCAGAGTCTTGGAGAGTAAAGCAGGAATCTTAGATACAATATCTATATCTTAGCCTATTCCCTTAGCCCATATCCATAGCCTTCACCAGAGGAGATTCCTTTCACAATATTTCTGACATCTGTTCACACAGCCTACTCCACCCTCACCCCTGAGACAAGGAGCTCACTACTTAGAAAGCCAGCCTATTGTTTTCAGTATTTGCATTTGGGCGGACTTGTGAAATGCCTTCCTCTTAGTGGGTCAAAGTGACCACTGCCAAGTGAAATTAGACTGGCCTCACTGCTCTCAAGTCCACTCAGACCTGCTCCTGGAAACTCCCACTGATCTCAGCACCACCCTCTGGGCCTCACAGAACCAGCCTTCCTTACAGCCTTTGTGAAAGTAGACATGGCAAACAAGTTTTGAGATACTAATCTGTGATTTTCCTTTTGTATTTTCTCCTGTTCTTGTCTACCATTCAAGCAGGTGGCAGGTCTGTTCTCCCTTGTCTGGCGTGAGGTGGGGGTGGGAAGGATGGGGGTCATGGCAGGAAATTGCCAGCTCTCCATCCCCCCCCACCCCCCCCTAATCCTAGCTCTTGTAGGGACACAGCTGGACTTCTGTGGTGGGACAGAGGGAGAGGGCACCTTGGAAACTCAGGAGTCTGTACCATGTAAATAAATATTATTTATTCTCCAAAAAAAATAAATAAATAAATAAATAAATAAATAAATAAATAAATAAATAAATAAATAAATAAATAAATAAATAAATAAATAAATAAATAAATAAATAAATAAATAAATAAATAAATAAATAAATAAATAAATAAATAAATAAATAAATAAATAAATAAATAAATAAATAAATAAATAAATAAATTCCAAAAAAAATAAATAAATAAATAAATAAATAAATAAAAACCAATTCTCCAAAGGCCAGTTTACTAAGAATCGATTAACAAAGGATTAAGTCGCTGGAGAAACGTGCACTTTGCCAAATGAGTCAAATGTATCTATTTAACAAAAATCATTTATTTTAACTGGGATTTAGAAGCAAGTCCATGACTCTATAGCAGAGAACTGTTCACCCTTAGGAAATCATGAGTACCTGACGGTGGGACATGGAGTAACTATGAGAGCTGAGCTGTCCATCATGAGCTGGCATTTTCTGATCCTCCAGAGCAGAAGGTCAGGTGGGCGCAACGGCCCTCCATTGGAGTTTGGGCCTAATCAGGTCCAGAGGACAGAAGTTATATGACTGTGAGGCCCAGGTCTGGATGTCATAGGTCTACTACCTACATGCCTCCTCAGCTCACACCGAAGGCCCCAATTCTGCGTCTCCTGCCTCTTTCTTTTAAGGACCCACGTGATTACACTGAACCCACCTGCGTAACCCAGGCTAATCTTCGCATTTCCAGATCCTTAACTTAGTCATATCTGCACAGTCCCTTTTACCATGTAAGGTGACATCTTCACAGGTTCTGGGGATTAGGGCATCGACATCTTTGAGTGGCCATTATTCAGCCTCATGCATCTACCAATGATGTGGGAATTCATTCATTCATTCATCCATCCAATGGCCCAGTGTTCAGGCAGAGCCTTGCTGGAGATGGTAGGAGCTCCTTCCCAAGGGAAAACCAGCGGCTGCGCTGTCCTGCCCTCACCCCAGGCCGTCCAGCTGCAGCTCCACTGCCCTTGATCTCGTGGCTCGGTCACTGCATTTCTGCGCACGTGGACACACATGTGCACGTCACTCTGGGCTCCCTTCTCTCTCGGCTGGAGAATGAAATAAGTACAGTCTGCTTCTGATCCAGCAACTCTCACCGAGGAGCTGCTCTGTGCCTGGCACTTCATGTGCGTTTGCCTGTTGCCAACCTGAAGGGTAGGCTTCTTATCTCCTTTACAGGCATGGAAGGCTCAGAGAGGCCAAGTGGCTTGCCCAAGGTCACACAGAGTGGAAGTGGCAGATAGGACCCGAGATCTAGGGGACTCCAGATCCTGCCACCTCCCGCTTCGTGAAACCATAGCTGGGCCTCAAGGACGGCAGCTTCCCCTCAACTCTGAGTCGTTTTTCCTTCGGTCCCCAATTTAGAGTTCTAGTTCAGTTCCTCTTAGTTCAGCAAGAGCTCTTGGCTCTTGGGGACAGAAGACATTAGGCTTCCTGTGCTGGGGGCCCCCTGGCCCCAAAACTGCTGTCACCTTTTAATAGATTTCTCGGGGAACGAGTAATTTGTTGCTGTTGCCGGTTTGGTGTTCAGCAGGAAGTCCCTGCAGGCCTGGCAGGTCAGTATGGAGCAACTCAAAGGCGAGGATACTGGGTCAGTGCTGGCCGCTTAGCACAACCGCACCGCCAATTACCGCCCGGCCTGCTTCCTGCCGCAGACGTGCCCAGGGCCAGGGCTTTGAACCCTTGCAGGGAGGCCAGCTCCCAGTAAACAACCCAGGGCGGCGGGCAGATTGACAGCAGAGATGCAGGAGGATGGGCCGGCCACGGGTGCGCTCGCTGCTCCTGCTGGCAGGTGGACAGAACCATCGGCCCGGGGGTCCCCGCGGTCAGGGGCTCAGGGGGCCGTCAGAGTGTCCGAGCCTCACTGCTGGGTAGACAGACTCCTGCCCTGTCCAGTGGGTTTTTAGGCCATAGTTTCGGGGCCACGGAAGGTGTTTTTTTTTCTGGATGGTGATGAGCCTGGTCTGGGTCTCATCTCAAGCACCAGCCTGGGAGCGGGGATGGAGAGAGGACATCAGTCCGGCTTCCTCTCTCCGCAGGAAAGGCTCGGAAATACTTTGGGGTCTGCTGGGCTTCCTCCACCACTCTACTTGGCAGTTAGAGAAGGAGTTGTGTTCGCTGTATGATTCCGTTCACGGGAAGTTCTAGTATTTTTTGATTTTAGAAAGCGGTTGCTTTTATGAGTGATGGGCTACAAGGAGCAGGAGGGAACCTTCTGGGGGTGGCAGAAAGGCGCCATGTCTTGGTTGGGGTGCTGGTTACACATTTATCCAAACCCATCCAGCGGTATCCTTAAAATCTGTGCATTGTACTGTGTGCACGCTATACCTCAATGAGAGAAAGAGGAAGGTAAAGAAGAAGGAAGGAGCCCGGCTGGCCAGTGTGGCTCAGTGGTTGAGTATTGACCTATGAACCAGGAGGTCATGGTTCGATTCCTGGTGAGGGAACAGGGACTGTGTTGTGGGCTCGGCGATCCCCAGTAGGGGGCGTGCAGGAGGCAGCTGATTGATGATTTTCTCTCATTGTTTCTCTCTCCCTTCCTCTCTGAAATCAGTAAAAATATATTTAAAAAAAAAAAAAAGAAGAAGAAGAAGAAGGAAGGCGATTCAGAGGCCTGGAGAACCTGGGGACACACACTCACTCACTCACATGCTTTTATCGTCTACATTTTCCTTTCCTCAGTGAAGCTGAAAAGAACAGTTTTTCTTCATCTTTGCACCATAAGTGACATCCAGCGAAAAGCAAATGGGTGAGATGTGAAATGAGATGCCCACGCCGGCTGCTGCCCTGTCTCCTTGAAGCGGGGCCGTGAGTTAAAGCTGGGCTGGGGGTGCTTCTGAGACAAAGACCCCGAATGTCCACCAGCCCTGCTGCTCCCTCGCTGCCCGCAGACCTCCTTCAGGCCCCACGGGTCCAGCGGCGAGAGGCTGCTGCTGTGGCCCGGAGGCTGGGTGCGCCCAGCAAGGGCTCCGCTCCACGCCTGGGACATCTTATTGCGCCGGAAAGTGAAGAAGAACTCAAACTGCCGGGGGCCAGTTTGAAAGGGCTCCAGCAGCCAAATTCGGGACAATTGGGGACCAAAACGATTAATAACAAGAATGGACTGTAACACATAGAATAGAAAAAATCCTTGAAATAAAAAACATATTTAAAAAACAGAGGGGGCCGGGTATGGGAAAGTAGTTCCTTACAGAAAGAGTGAAAAGCAGAAAATGGCATCTTGCAGTCGGCGTCACAATAACTGATTTGGGTAAAAATCATCAAGTGGGTGCTCTCACATTGGGAAGAAGACCATTGGCAATAGGGCACGCAGAGTCTCGGAGAATGACCCACGTGTTGCTTTTTAATTATGATGAGAAAAGACACCTTTACAGATGGGGAAAAATTACAGACACCGATTTGCCCAAAGGATTGAACTTAACACCACTGATACTGGGACGAGCCGCTGCCCCGTGCCCCCTGATAGGGTGCCCTGAGAAGGACGCAGCATGACTTACGAGGTGCTCCTACCAAAATGTTTACCTGCCCGAATCCTCGGAGAGATCCACACTGAAGAGCATTCTTCAGAACAGCAGGGCTGGCCTCCTCATGAAGACGGAGGAAAGCCTGGGGACTGTTCCGGACCGAACAGCCTGCGGAGTCATGGCGGCCGATTCCAGGGGAGGGGAGAGGGTGCTGCTGGGATCCTGAATCACAAAAATCCTAAAGGTGATATTGGGGATATTTGAGTGTGGACTGGGTATCAGGTAATAATACTGAACCCAAAGTTCCTGAATGTGAGAGTGGTATTGTGGCTTTGTAGGCAAATGCCCTTGTTTTTTTTAAGAAAATATTTTTATTGATTTCAGAGTGGAAGGGAGAGGGAGTTAGAAACATCAATGATGAGAGAGAATCATTGATTGCTGCCTCCTGCATGCCCCCGACTGGGGATTGAGCCTAACCTGGTGCCCCCCCCAACAGGGAATTGAATTGTGACCATCACAGCCAGGCCAAATGCCCTTGTTTTTAGGAGACTCTTGCTGAAGTTTTTAGGGACGAGTATATTAATGTGTGATCCTTGATTGGATCCCAGACCACAAACATCATAAAGGTAATTATTATTGGGATCATTGGGGAAGGGACTTGTAAACTCTAAAGTGCTGCGGAAGTGGGAGGTATTCGCGTGATTTCCTGTGGCTGCACAGGCCCTGGAGAGGAAGGAGGGAGGATGTCCACTCCCGTCCCCATCAGCTGGGGTTGGCCAACGCATGGCTCCTCTCATCTCCTGGGCGTAAGTGGTTAAACACCCATCCCAGGCCCTGCTTACAGCGATTGGGGTTCTGTGGGTCTCAGCGGGGCCCCAGAATCTGCTAAGAGCCCCAGGAGAGTCTGGAGCGGGTGGCAGGAATCCACACTTTGTGCCCTCCCACTGGAGCTGTGTCGTGGTGTCGCTGTGGCCTGTGCAGCGAGGCTTGGCACCTGGGCCCTGGAGCCTGGAGCAGCTGCTCTAATTCATGCAAAGGAAGGCGCCCAGGTTTGCCTTGTCTATTTATAGATTATTTATGAAGAAGGAAAAACAAGGGCTCCGTTGCCTTAGCAACCGGGAGCATCATGGGCTGCTTTTCCTGCAATGGGAAGATGGCCAAGTCTTCTTGTGGGGGGCACCCCCGGATGTGTGTGTATCCTGACAGAGGATGGATGTGCCTCCCAGGACCTAGCCCACGCTGGGTTCCTAGCAGCCTGCAGATGGGGGGAGGGTGTTTGCCAAGCCCTTGGAAAATGTAGGCTGATATACCCTCTGGTCTCCTGATCTCGGTACTAACTCCTGTCTTCTGGGCGCCCACCCTGCTGCCTCAGGCCTACTCAGGAGTACTTGCTTGGCTGTGCCCTGGTACATGTCCCTTAGGGCACTTGGCACAGTGACCTGGAGGTATAGTTCCCAGACCAACACCTGCCAAGTCTGGCACAGAGCCCAGCACCAGGGAGGGGATTAATAAATACTGGGTGATTGGATGCATGAATGAGCGAATGAGCGAATGAATGAATGGCTTTACAGTCTACACTGCATGCTCTCTTTCCATGTCCATGAGCTTCTCTCATTTTACAAATGAGAAGATTGAGATGAAGATAGATGAAGAGATCAGCTTATGAGGACGAGAATTCTTGAGGAAGAAACCTTGTTTTTGCTCTGCCGAAGCCCTAGGGAACACAGGGACTTGGGTTTGGCTGGGCCAGAATTATCAGGGGGTCGGGGAAGTGGTGCCGTGTCTGTTCAGGGGCTGGAGGGATGTGGTTTGAATCTTGACTCTACCACTTACCAGCTGTGTGACCTTGAATCAATGACTTTGCCTATCTGGGCCTCAGTTTCCTCATCTGAAAAGTGGTCTAATGATGCACGGTCCTTAGGGACTGCTAGCTCCCTGAGGGCAAGCACTGTGTCTGTCTCTTGATCGCCTGTCTTCCCAGTGTCTGGCACATTCTAGGTGCCTAGGATGATGATCACGAGATCCTGTATATACAGTGGCTAGGACAGAGCTCAGGACACGGGGCTTCTTAGGCAATGTCGGTTGTGACTATATTATTAGGAACGGAGGCACAGAGAGCCTGATGGCTCCCCTGAGGTCACACAGCCAAATCCAGAGCAGAAGTGGTGGCTCTACTGGTCAGTTGGGCTTGGTGGTACTGCCAGGGATTAATGGGACTGTGTCCGGGCCTTGGGGAGGACATTCCGGCTGGACCGCAGTCCCAGGGGACAGCAGTCATGTTGGACAGAGAGGCTAAGGCAGGAGTCCCTGAGATCTGGGAACCTAGAGTTGCCCTCCACATGCTGGAGGTACCAAGGCCCCGCCCCAGGCTGACTGGGGTTTGCTTGGCCTTGGGCTCTGCCTCTCAAGGTCCAGGCCCTGGTTGCCTGGAGGCTCTCTGTCCCCCTCTGCTGGGCTCTGGCTGCCTCTGTTGGGCCACCTCCTCAGCTCAGTCAGGGTGTGAAAACATTAACAAAGAGACTCACTTAAGAAGAGAAATGCCCCAGGGACAAATCGAGGTCACAAATCATTTCCACATCCTTCCCTGGCCCCTCCAGCTCTATGGCAGGACACAGGGGTCCCCATCATCGCCCTCTGGGGGCTGCAGGCTGCGCTGCTTCCCTTCCCTGTAGCTGCATCAGATTCATCACCGGTTCCTGAAAACTATCCGTGCTCAGGGTTTTGTTTATTCCATACCCCAAGCCATTGCTGAGTCTGTCCCTCCTGTAGTTTTACCCCATGAGCTCGCACTCTGTCCTTCTGAGCCTCTAGGTTTCTGCAGAACCCAGCCCCACCCCATGCCCCCCTCCACTGGTCCTTAGCACACTGGGGGCTTCCTTCTTTCCCCGACTGCCCTGTCTAGGTCTTATGGAGTTGAGTCTCTCTCAGCAGGAAGTGGACTTCTTCAGAGTGGAGTCCAAATCTTTTCACTTTTTACATTTACCAACGTAGAGAGGTGGTGACACAGGAGATACTCAAACCTTTCATCAATAGATTTCTGTGGAGGCAGGTGGGTGAGGTTTTATTTTCCTAATTGCACACGAAAGACCCAGAGAAGTAATGAAAGGGAATTTAACCTTTGACAAATATTTATTGAACACAAACTTGTGACAGATACTAGTTCTAGGTGATTGAAATGGCATTTATTCATTCATTCATTCATATCTAGAAATATGTCTGACACAAATATCTGCCGAGTGAATAAATTAATTCATCCCACAGTTGTTGAGGCGGTCATTTACTTGCTAAGCAAATTTGAGCAAGTTACTTCCCTTTGATGGACCTTAATTTCCATCAGTAAAATGAGTTGAATTACATAGCTACTTCTTAGGGTTGTTGTCAGGATGAAATAAATGTATTAACAAATAATGGCTATTTAGAAGCTGCTATGTGCCCGGATGGATGCTTCCCATATATAATTTTCAATCCTCACAGCAGCCTTTTAAAACTTGAAATGAAATTTACATAAAAAATTCACTTTTTAAAAATGTGCTGTTCATTGTGTTTTAGTATATTCAGTAGGTTGTGTAACCATGACCTCTATGTAATTCTAGAACATTTTCATCATCCCCAAAAGAGACTTTGTATCCATTTAACAGTCACTCCCCCTGCCCCTGCCTCCATCTCCTAGCAACCACTACTCTACTTTCTGGCTGTATGGATTTGTTTAGTAAGGACATTTAATAGAAATAGAACCATACTATATGTGGCTTTTTGTGCCTGGCTTCTTTCACTTAGCACAATGCTTTCAAGGTTCATCCCTGTTGTGTAGTATGTATCAAAGCTTCATTCCTTTTTATGGTTGAACTAGAGGCCCAGTGCACGAATTCGTGCACAAGTGGGGTCCCTCGGCCTGGCCTGCAGGATCAGGCTGAAACCGGCTCTCTGACATCCTGTGAGGGGTCCCGGATTGCAAGAGGGCTCAGGCCAGGCTGAGGGACCCCACTGGTGCACGATCAGGGCTGGGGAGGGATGCAGGAGGTTGGCCAGCCAGGAGGGACCTCGGGAGGGCTCCAGGGCATGTCTGGCCCATCTTGCTCAGTCTCAATTGGCTGGACCCCAGCAGCAAGCTAACCTACCAGTCGGAGCATGGTGGTCAGTGCATGTCATAGCGAGTGGTTGAGTGGCCTTAGCATATCATTAGCATATTACGCTTTGATTGGTTGAACGGACGACCAAATGACCGGACACTTAGCATATTAGGCTTTTATTATATAGGATAATATTCTACAGTATGGATGTGTACTACATTTTGTTTATCCATTCATCAGTTGATGAACATTTGGGTTGTCTACATTATTTGGCACTTTATGGATAATGTTGCTATGAATGTTTGTGTGCAGGATTTGTAAACATTTTTTGAATTCTCTTGGTTATATACATAAGAGAGGAATCTGGGCCCATATTTAACTTTTTGAGGCACTGCCAAGTTGTTTTCTGGAGCAGTTGCACCATTTTATATCTTACCAGCCATGTATGAGGGATCTAATTTCTCCATATCCTCACCAACACTTGTCATTATCTGTCTTTTTTATTGCAACATCCTAGTCAGTGGGTGTGCAGTGGTATCGAATTGTGGTTTTGATTTGCATTTTCTAACGATTAGTGAGCTTGTTCAATTCACAGCAGCCTTTTGAGGTAGCTATTATCTACATTTGACAGCAGAGGAAACATTCAGAATTGAGAGAACTTGCACAATCTAAGGAGATGGTGCGGCTGTGTCTGGAACCTGGGTGTGCCTGTCTCCGAAGCCCCAAAGAGCCGAATTAACATCTCCGGTCTGGCTGGCATAAGGCCTGGTCTCTGGGGCTCCCACCTTGGGACAAGTCCTTTTCCCCGCGCCGGGCGTCAGTTTCTCCTCCACGCCACGTGGGGCGGTACACTCCAAACACCTCCGGGCGCCTCTAGGATCTCGCAACTCGAAGGTCAATCGCTCCAGCCCGGAGTTTGCCCCGCCCCTGCAGCCCGGCCGCCCGCAGCGCCGGAAGTACTCGGCACTTTTTGTTTGCTCCCGCCCCTGGCCCGGAAGTAGTCTCTTGGGAAAGATGGCGGCTGTATCAGTGTGTCAGCCACCGGTGGGAGGTTTCTCGTTTGATAACTGCCGCAGGTGCGACCATGCCGGCGCCGGGTTCCGGGTGGGATTGGGAGTGCGGGGCCGGGGGTCGGCGCTGGGCCGCGGCCTGGTCCGGGAAGTCCAAGGGCAGGGCGAGCGGCGCGGCCCGCCGCCCGCGGCCGTGTGACTCAGGGGAATAGGGGCCTGAGCGTGGGTTTCTCCTGAGGCCGGGTCTGCTCTCCCACTTTCCCTAGCGCTTGGATACCCTCCTTCTCCGTCTCCTTAGCCCCTCTCTGAGACTCTCTTTGCTGAAAAAAAAAAAAAAACACGGGACAATAGTCCTGATTTTGGGAAGGAGGATTGAGTGAACAGATGGGCGTGATAGTGAATAGTAGGTTCTTTCCCCCCGAGTTCCCGAGTAGGCACTCTTTCTGCCAGTGCGGCGCGATGTGGCCAATGTGTTTTCTCTCCTTTGCTCCTAGAAATGCCGTCTTGGAAGCCGATTTTGCAAAGAAAGGGTACAAGCTTCCCACGGCCCGGAAAACAGGCACGACCATCGCGGGGGTGGTCTACAGGGTAAGCCGGGACCCTCGGGGCTCCGTCGGGAAGGGCTCGTGCTGCAGAGCCCACCAGGAACCGGCCCTTCAGGAGGGACCGTGCTGGTTAGGTTTCGTGTGCTGACAACAGTCTATATTCTTTTCTCACTTTGCAGAGTTTTTGCTAGGAGGCCGATCAACTTTCCCGTCTTAAGTTACTACTGTAGAAGGCAGGAGGATGTAGTGGGAGGACGCCAGATTTGGGGGCAGACAGGCGTCTGTGTAACCATTTAACGTCTCTGCTGCTTGCAGTTTGGGACAGCTCACTTTGCTTCTTACAGCCACACTTGCCCCGTCAACCAGTTGGACATAACTCCTGCCTTGAATTGTTGAAAGGGTCAAAAGGGAGAATGGTTATTGTCATTAAGGGTAAAGGGTGAGACCTTTTAAAAATAAATCGACAGGTGGATGTTTTAATGGACTCCTGGATCTTAATCCAGACTTTTCCCATGTTAGCTTTGGTTTGTAAGGGAATTCATTAAATATCTGAGCCTCATTTGAAAACAGGAATGATAATTCCTACCACCTGCTAAGGATTCAACCAGTAACATTTGTTAATAAGACGAATCTTGGCATGCTGTAAGTATAGCACAATATTTTTGGTAGGAGGTTTTTTTGGGGGGGTGGATGGTTGGGGGAGCAGGTGATGGCCAACATTGTTTTCCCCAAACTAGAGTAGAGAACTGTGGCTTATATATGTAAGATTGTAAGTATATATTTTTTAAAAACAGGATGGCATAGTACTTGGAGCAGATACAAGGGCAACTGAAGGGATGGTTGTTGCTGACAAGAACTGTTCAAAGATACACTTCATATCTCCTAACATTTAGTAAGTATTGATTCGTTTTAATAGCTTTTATATTTTTAAACATTTCAGGGCTAAAATTGAATTTACTATGTTTCTCCCTAAAACCTGTTGTTCAATCTGTATTTTCTATCTGTCTCCCTTAAATGGCATTTTTTAAAAAATATATTTTATTGATTTTTTTACAGAGAGGAAGGGAGAGAGATAGAGAGCTAGAAACAGCGATGAGAGAGAAACATCGATCAGCTGCCTCCCACACATCTCCTACTGGGGATGTACCCGCAACCCAGGTACATGCCCTTGACCGGAATCGAACCTGGGACCTTTCAGTCTGCAGGCCGACGCTCTATCCACTGAGCCAAACCGGTTTCGGCTAAATGGCATTTTTTTTTTTTTTTAACCGTTTGCTTTTTTTTTTTTTTTTTAATATATTTTATCGATTTTTTACAGAGAGGAAGGGAGAGGAATAGAGAGTTAGAAACATCGATGAGAGAGAAACAACGATCAGCTGCCCTCTGCACGCTCCCCACTGGGGATGTGCCCGAAACCAAGGCACATGCCCCTGACTGGAATCGAACCCGGGACCCTTGAGTCCGCAGGCCGATGCTCAATCCACTGAGCCAAACCGGTTAGGGCTAAATGGCATTTTTATCCACCTGTCACTTAAGCAAGTCCTCCTTAAGTGCTGTCTTTGCTTTAGTCTTCAGTTCAGTTGGTACCTGGTGTGCCTTCGGTGTCCTTTGAATCTGTTCCCTCCTGTTCTTCCCTCTGCCACGGTCTTGGTGCAGATTTTTTTCTCAGCTGGCCTATTGCAGTTTTCACTTAAAGTGGCTTCTTTGCCTCTGGTTTCTTCTCCATCTCTGTTGTTTATTCCTCTTGTCATATTGGATTTTGTAAAACACAAATCTAAAATTATGTTCCTTATTAAAAACTTTTCAAGAGATTTTTTACATGTTGACAGTGCTTTTTCAGGATAAAATCGAAACTGTTTAAGGCCTTGCACAGTTTATTATCTTTTCAGCCATTTTAGTTGCCTTCACCCACTGCTCTACTTACACCTGGATGGTCCCTGTTTCCCTCATGTCTTTATTCCCCTCATCTCCAAGCTGTTTCACCTTTGCTTAGAAATGCTCTCTCCTCTTCTCTGCTTACATGGTGTTTTTATTTTATTTTTCCAAATTCAGCTCTTCTCAAAGATCAGAATTAATTGCTCTTTCCTTCAATTTCCCTTAACATTTTGTACCCGTGCTACTGTATTGTATTATACAAGGTATAATTTTTGTTTACCTGTGTCCTCTCCACTCAGTTTTGAAATCAAGTGCTAGGACTTTGTCATATTTTCTTTATTCCCAGCACTTAGTGTGATGACTGATACCTGGTAGTAAATACTTGGTAATTGTTAAATTGCAAGACTTTTAACATGCGTTGCTCTTTTGTACAACCTGGATATATTTGTAGGATTATATATACACTTTTAGGAGCCAAGAAACTAATGATTTCAAATATTTCATTGGTTCATAGGAAATATACTTGCATATAGTTAGATGCACATTGCCAATTTTGTTTATTTAAGTTTGGTTAAACAGAGCAGTTACAGTGCAGATATACTCAAAAACATCTGTGTACCTGAACTTTGAATTGAGCCCTGTGGTAATTGATTTCAGCTATTTCTCATTGTGATTTTCAGTTGGTGTGGAAATATGTTTGCATATAGGTAGGTGTATATTGCCAGTTTAATGTTTATTTAAGTTTGGTTAGACGGAGCAGTTACAGTACAGATATACTCTAAAATATCTCTCTATGTACCTGAACGTCGTGGATGTTTTTGAAGAAACTCCACTTCTAATTGAACCCGCTGGTAACTAATTTCAGCTGTTTTTCATTATGTTTTTTTAGTTGTTGTGGTGCTGGGACAGCTGCAGACACAGATATGACAACCCAGCTCATTTCTTCCAACTTGGAGCTCCACTCCCTCTCCACTGGCCGCCTCCCCAGAGTTGTGACAGCCAATCGGATGCTGAAGCAGATGCTTTTCAGGTAAGGTTCCAGGATGAGGATTTCTACAGCATCTTTTTCTTATGCCTTAGATTTGCAGGAAGGGAAACCTGGAAGCTAGAGAAAAACCATTCAGAAATGCATGGTTTTATTTTAGAACTCAACTGTTAATAAAAAGCCATTTTATTTTATTTTTTTAAATTTTATTTCAGAGAGGAAGGGAGAGGGAGAGAGAGATAAAAACATCAATGATGAGAGACAATCATTGATTGGCTGCCTCCTGCATGCCCCACATTGGGGTTCGAGCCTGAAACCCAGGCACATGTGTGTGTGCGTGTCCTGATCGGGAATTGAACCGTGACCTCCTGGGTCATAGGTCAACGCTCAACCACTGAGCCAAGCTGGTCGGGCTAAAAAGTCATTTTAACTTTATAAGGCTTTTGATAATGGGTTTGAATTGCTGGGGTCTGTCTGTTTTTTTTTTAATGAGTAAATGACATGTGACCAGTTGAGTCATTTCCTCAGGCATGGGGATATTACTGGATAAAAAACCTTTTTGTTCATAGGAAGAAAGAGCTGGAAAGAACCTCTGAGGAGTTCATCTTGTTACACAAACACAAATGATTGTTTTTTCCTCCCTCTTTCAAGGGGCATGAACAATAAAATGAAAAATGTGCCATTGATATTAACCGATATTTACCTCTTTGTGCCACGTCCTGTGCTAAGTGCTTTATGCCTGGTCTCATTTTATTCTTTTAATCCTGAGGTCTGGGCTTCTCCAGTTTATATGTGAACAAATTGAGGTGCAGTCACTTGCCTGTCCTGACTTCACTGCCTGCTGACTCCCACATACAGTTCCTCTCAGTAGTTTTGTTTTTCTTTCTTCCTTAATAATCACATCATCACTTCATGTTTGTATAGGTCTCGACAGTTTTAAATTCAAGTCCATTTTCTGATTTACTTCTTGTGAAGAGAGGCAGTGTACTGTAGTGGAAATAGCCTGGATATGTAGTCTTGGGTTGGAATACTGGCTTCTTTTGGGACCTGCCTTACCTTTTACAAATTCTCTCCTCTTTCCTTTGTGGAATGTGTGCATCATGATACCGTTGTTTTTTTTTTTAAGTGTTTTTATTGATTTTAGAGAAAGAGAGCGAGAGGGAGGGAGGGAGGAAGGAGAGGGATAGAGAGATGGAAACATTGATGAGGAGAGAAACATCATTGATTGGCTGCCTCCTGCAGGCTCCCCTTTGGGGATTGAGTCTGCAACACAAGAGATTTTAATGAAAAATCGGGATTTCTAGCTTCTTTTGAAAGAAATTCAAAAAGTGTGGGGTAACACATGGCAGTAATCTTCTGGAATTGAGTGTCAGATGTTGCCTTGAGAAGCGGGATCCTGTGTCTGGTCTGTCAGTCCCTGCCTGGTTCACTTACCTCTGTTTCCTGCCTGGCCCTTGCCTTCTGTACATTTGCAGGCTTTCATCTGGCAGGGCCCCTAGACTCTCAGTAAGTGGAGAAGAGGTTAATGTAGCTCTGCAGCAATAGTAGTATAGTTCCCATTTTACTGGTGAGTGACCAGGACTTACAAGTCATATGGGCAGGAAGTCTAGTCATATCCACCCAGTTTCTGCTCTGGCTGTACGAGACCTTATGTCAGTGATTTCTATTTATTTATGTACATAATCATCATCCTAACCCTGGAGATTTATTGCCTATCAAATAAATTCTTCCAGTATAGTGTAAGAACTTGTTAAAGCACATTTGTGGTCAAAATTTCTGATGAGCCCTGGCCAGGTGGGCTTACTTGGTTGGAGCATCGTACCGTACACCAAAAGGATACTGGCTCAATTCCTGGTCAGGGCACATACCTAGGTTTCAGGTTTGATCCTGGGTTGATGTTTCTCTCATAAATTGATGCCCCTCCCTCCCTCCCTCCCTCCCTCCTTCCCTCCTTC
>NW_005370657.1:3808286-3813392 GCF_000412655.1 Myotis brandtii
TCCCCCCCCTCTGTCAAATCAGTAAAAAACCCAAAAACCCGTCTTCCGGATTTTAAGGAAAAAGAAAAAAAAAAAGATTTCTGAAGACATTTGTGATTTTGATTTGATTTTAAATACAAAGCTCCCTCTGGTGGTTTGTATGGTGCATTACATTTAAAACAATTTTGAAACTTGTAAAATTGCAGTAAATAGACTATTTCAAGAGTCCTTGCAGTGGACTCTTGAAATAGTCCAAACATTTAGCTAAATCTAGCAGATGTTTCTGTTCATCTCTTTAGAATGTTTTAGGAATTTTAAATTCTCTCTTTTCAGTGTTCTATTGTTTTTAGTTTAACATACCTTGTAAAAGCTAAATTTTATAAAAGTTTTGAGAGGAACATATAAAAATTTAAACCAGAATAATTATGGTCTTTTATATCTTCTGACATTTTTGTTGAGTTACATAAAATGAGTCAGTTGTATAAGGAAAAAGTACAGGATTTGACTTTATTATTATTTAAAAAAAATTTTTTTTATTGACTTCAGAGAGGAAGGAAGAGGGAGAAAGAGCTAGAAACATCAATGATAAGAGAGAATCATTAATTGGCTGCCTCCTGCACGCCCCACACTGGGGATCGAGCCCACAATCCGGGCATGTGCCCTTGACCAGAATTGAACCTGGGACCCTTCAGTCCATAGGCTGACGTTCTATCTGCTGAGCCAAACCAGCTAGGGCAGGATTTGACTTTAGAAGCAAGGCTTATGACAATGCCTAGTACAGGGCCTGGCACACAGATTCCCATAAAATTCATCCCATTCCCTATTTTGTTTCTGTCAAAGTTGTAACCACTTAATGAAATAGGGGCAGTGTAAGAAATGCTTTTTGTTTTCTGTCTTCTCATATTTTTGGTTAAGTTACAGTGATACAATTAGACTAATTTTTTTTTAATGCATACTCTGATCACCAGGTATCAAGGTTACATTGGTGCAGCCCTAGTTTTGGGGGGCGTAGACATTACTGGACCTCACCTCTACAGCATCTATCCTCATGGATCAACTGATAAGTTGCCTTATGTCACCATGGGTGAGTGTAATGTTTCTCTGATGTTTCAGAATCCTCTTATTTACCGAGATGGTCTCTTAAAGAGCTGGTCTATTTCTTGTTAGAGAAGACAGTGCAATAAAGTGATTCATTCTGCAAATATTTGAGTTCTTTCTACAGGTTGGCTGTGTGCTTGGGATATAACAGTTAACAAAAATTTTGATAAAGATTCTTGCTTGCAAGGAGTTTATATTTTAGTGGACAGACAATAACAACTATAATATCACTTTCTAGTGCTAAATATTAGGCGAAAAAAGCAATGTAGATGATATGTTACTGTTATGCAAAATTTTACATTTGGGGGAAACTGGGTCAAGGGTATATGACAACTCAATGTATTAGTTCTTACATTTGCATGTGAATTTATAATTATCTCAAAACAAAAAGTTAAAAAAATTAATGCAGGGAGGGGGACTTGGGAGTGTTGGGATGGAAGGCAGACTGTAGTGTTAAATAGGAAGGTCAAGATAAGTCTTAGGAAAAGGTGGGTTTGAGTGGAAGAGCCTTCTGGCCAGAGGGAAAGCTGGAGTGGAGGCCTCGCTGTGGGAACATACCTGGTACACGCAGAATTTTTTTTTCTTTTAAGTAGAGTAACTGGAGTTCCTCTTTACCACTTAATCTCTGAGGGATCATGGGCATTTAATTCCTTTGAACCTCAATTTCCTCAATGTGAAATAATACCTCCACACACAACCAGGTTATAAATAATATATAAATAACATTATAAATAACATATAATTCTAGTACTTGGCCTATAAATAGTAGTTACTCTTTTTATTTATTTATTTATTTATTTTTAAATATACTTTATTGATTTTTTACAGAAGGAAGGGAGAGGAATAGAGAGTTAGAAACATCGATGAGAGAGAAACATCGATCAGCTGCCTCCTGCACACCCTCCTACTGGGGATGTGCCCGCAACCAAGGTACATGCCCTTGACTGGAATCGAACCTGGGACCTTTCAGTCTGCAGGCCGACGCTCTATCCACTGAGCCAAACCAGTCAGGGCTATTTTTTTTTAATTATTTTTATTTTTTTTAAATATATATTTTAACTGATTATTTACAGGGAGGAAGGGAGAGGGATAGAGAGCTAGAAACATCGATGAGAGAGAAACATCAATCAGCTGCCTCCTGCACACCCTCCTACTGGGGATGTGCCCGCAACCAAGGTACATGCCCTTGACCGGAATCGAACTTGGGACCTTTCAGTCTGCAGGCTGACGCTGTAGCCACTGAGCCAAACCGGTTAGGGCAGTAGTTACTCTTTTTAGATCAGCTTTTTACATTTGTATTTTAGCTCTAAGTGCTAGAGTATGTATATGTTCTTTATTTATTAAATCTTTTTTTTGTTGTTGTTTTGTTAATCCTCACCCGAGGATATTCTTTCCATTGATTTTTAGAGAGAGTGGAAGGGATGGGGAGAGACAGAGAGAGAAACATCAATGTGAGACTCACATCTGTTGTTGCCTCCCACATGGGGGCTGGGGATTGAGTCTGCAGCCAAGGTACATGTCATTGACTGGAATCAAACCCAGACCCTTTAGTCCGAGGGCTGACACTCTACTTAGCCAAACCAGGTAGGGTTATATACTCTTGTTTTAATCCTCACCTGAGGATATGTTTTTTATTGATGTGTGTGTGTGTGTGTGTGTGTGTGTGTGTGTGGTGTGAGAGAGAGAGAGAGAGAGAGAGAGACACGGATGTGAGTCACCTCCCCAGAGAGAGAGAGAGACACTGATGTGAGTCACCTCCCCTATGTGCCCCAACCAGGAATTGAACCTGCAACCTAGGTATGTGTACAGGACAATGCTCCAACCAGCTGAGCCTCCTAGCCAGAGCAAGAGTAATTTTTTAATGACCAAAAAGAAAAGAGTGATAAAATTATGTTAAGAATTGGGGTAAGTTCTAAATTTTATGTTAAACTAGTGACCCAGTGCATGGTTTCATGCACATTGAAAGGAAATTAATTAGAACGTGGCCAGCGGGGTGGGACTGGGCTAGACGGATCTGACACACTCTGGAGCCAACCTCCTGCAGTACCTCCCGGCCAGCTGTACCTGGGGTGGTGCTGTGGCTTGAAAGGCATCTGCGGAGTGAGTGGGGTCCCTCTGGCAGGTGGGGTCCCTCGGCCTGGCCTGTGGGGATCAGTGCGAAACTGGCTCTCCTACATCAGCTGAGGGGTCCCGGAGTGCAAGAGGGCACTCTGCAAAGTTGCAGTTGTACAGGGTGTGGAATGCAAGCACAAGTGTGCAGTAAACCAGATTCGGGGCGGACAGTGCCCCAGCAACAGCAACAACATAACCCACGGCCGAAGGTGGAATTGCTGGCCCTGCGAGTAATTGGGCTCCCTCCTCTCTGGTTTCGGGGTGCATCACCTGAGAACCACCACTGCCAAGTCACTGCGGCTCGGCAACTCCTGCGTTGAGCATCTGCCCCCTGGTGGTCAGTGCGTGTCATAGCGACCGGTCGGATGGTCAGACACTTAGCATATTAGCCTTTTATATATATAGATTTCTGAGTCAAATCATATAGGTCTAGCCCTGGCTGGTGTGGCTCAGTTGGTTAAGCATTGACCCATGCACTGAGAGGTCACTGGTTCTATTCCCTGTCAGGGTACATTCCTGGGTTGCAGTCTCGATCCCCATTAGGGAGTGTGCAGGAGGCAGCTGATCAAGGTTCCTCTCATTGATGTTTCTCTCCCTCTCTAAAAAAAAATCAATGAAAACATTAAAAAATTATATAGGCTTAGAAATTTGAGCAGGTTCTGTGTACCTGGTGTTTTTCCTGTTGTTTTTTACCTGTTAGATTTTCGGTCTTTTACATTTGGCTCTGCAAAACTAGGAGCACTGCTGTCTTGAATAGTTTGGAAATTGCCAGTTTGAGACTTTCTTATTCCATTGTGTTATCTAGCCTCTTAGAAGGTTTTTATTCAATAGCTGTTCCCTGTTTGTGGTGTTTGTGGGGAGAATGATTTACCCCTGGATACCATATGGATGAATCTTTGTAATTATTTTAAAATGAAGATACAGTAATTTTAGAATTGTTTTGAATTGCTTTATTCAAATGTATTTATCCTCTTCCATCAAAGTACTATTTTTCCCCATCTGATGCTTTTTAATGTAAAAGTGGAATAGCCTTTTCTATTAAGTACTTTCATTTCTTCGTTTTTTTTACTTATAAAAATTTCACACTTGCAGGAAAGAAAAATGAACATTCCTATATACCCTTTACTCAGATTTGTCAGTTGTTAACATTTTACCACAGTTGTTCTCTCTCACACATTTTTGTTAGTGTGTGTGTGTGTGTGTGTGTATGTATGTATGTGTTTGTATAACCATCCTATATAATAAAAATCTAACATGCTAAGTATCCGACCATTCGTTCAACAGTCGCTATGATGTGCACTGACTACCAGGGGGCAGACACTCTGACTGGTAGGTTAGCTTGCTGCTGGGGTCCAGCCGATCAGGACTGGGAGAGACGGGCCGGACACGCCCTGGAGCCCTTCCGAGGTCCCTCCCTGGCCCTGATCATGCACCGGTGGGGTCCCTCAGCCTGGCCTGTGCCTTCTTGCAATATGGGGCCCCTTGGGGGATGTTGGAGAGCTGGTTTCGGCCCAATTCCCGTAGGCCAGGCCAAGGGACCCCACCGGTGCATGAATCCGTGCACTGGGCCTCTAGTTTGAAAATAAATAGCAAATACCATAATCTTTGACCTTTAAATCCTTTAGGATGTTTTCTTAACATCACCTTGATAAAATCATCAATTTCTGGAAATTTAACACGAAGCAGTTTTACAAAGCAGTTTTATTTTTAAGACTAGAGGCCTGGTGCACTAATTTGTGCACGGGTGGAATCTGGATGGCCTGCCCTTATGGAGGCCCATTAGGCTGGGCCGGCAATGGGGAGGGGACGCGGGAGGTTGGCCTGCCGGCCCTGCCCCCAATTGGGGTGGAGGGGCCAATTGGGGCCTGGCCTGCTGGGGGGGCGGGGAGGGAAGTTGGGGGGGGGGGGGGTTGAAGG
>NW_005370657.1:3814523-3816279 GCF_000412655.1 Myotis brandtii
ATTGGGCCGGTTGTCCACCGCAGTGCGAATCATAGCGACCAATTGTTCTGTTGTTCTGGTTGCTTGGCTTTTATATATATAGATGGGAATAATTGAATTGGCTTCCTTTGCTTTGGGACAGTAGTTCCAAACATGACAAAAACATTCAAGTGGGGAAAATATTACATGAAAAATAAGTCTCTGATTTCATATCTCTCCTCCAGAGTAACAACTGTTGAGTTTCTTGTGTGTTTTTTCCAGAAAATGTCTTATGATACACCTTCATAAATCTCTATCATCTATCATCTCTCTCTCTCTATTCCTATTAAAAATACATAAATAGTTCATACTGCACATACTCTTTCCTTACTGTTAACTTGTTTTGAAGAAGTTTTGTGTTAGCCCATGTAGCTCTAGATCACATCTGCAGTAACAGCTACATAGACTTGCATTGTATGGCTGTACCATGATTTACCGACCCATTCTCCCATTGATGGGTATTTTGGTTTTCAGATTTTGTAACAAATGTGTTCTGATGTGCTTGTATGAGTACATACTTAGATGAATTCCTAGTAGTGGCCTTTCTGGATTGCAAGTAGTGGAATCACTGGATGATTTAAGGAAAAGAAAAGAATTTTTTTTTTAAAGGATAGTAGGTGGCTCACAGGATAGCTGGGAGGGCAAGAACTGGTTTTGGGGCCAAAAACAGTGTCAAAAAACATGCTGAGGGGGGCCAGGGCAGGTGAGTACAGAATGGGGCTGGGCCCTGGCTCACTGCTCACTTTGCTGCCCGGCTGCCTCAGGAAGCCAGTCTTCCTGCCATCTTGCTTACCACCAGAGAGCTCTTTGTAAAGGAGAGTGGGTGCTTCTGACTGGTGAAGCTCAGTTCCCTCTTCATACAGTGGTGGGGTTCCCCAGATGTAGGAAGGAAGTACAGCTTCTGGATAGCCCAAAAAAACTGACAGATGGCCATATAGTATGTTTTACCTTTTGAGAGCTATTACCAAATTGCCCTGCAAAAAGATGGCAATAATTTCTACTCCTACCAAGAGAATAAGATAATGCCTTTCTCTGACAACCAACCAGTCTGATAGGTGAAAGACTGGAAGAAGTAACATCAGCTGAGACCTAGATGACAAGTAGGAAGTAGCCAGGAATTTGCTTCCCCATTCTCTGCCCCCAAGGGAAGGACTTTTCAGGCCCTGTGGTGCACAAG
The DNA here is from genome assembly GCF_000412655.1 of Myotis brandtii. Taxonomy (NCBI): domain Eukaryota; kingdom Metazoa; phylum Chordata; class Mammalia; order Chiroptera; family Vespertilionidae; genus Myotis; species Myotis brandtii. Next base: position 3,815,719 of record NW_005370657.1, read on the forward strand.
GGACTGGTGTGGTCGAGGAACGGAAAGGCCAGAGTTTGCTGAATGGGTGAGGCAGGTGCAGAGGGCGGGAGGAGTGGTCCATGCAGGGAGGGGGCAGCAGAAGCAAGGACATGGATGTTCAGGGGGAGCAGAGGTAAGGCTGGAAAGCTAGGCTGGAGAGAGAGGGCCCCGATGATCCACACTGAGTTTTCTCGATTCTGTCCTGGAGGTTCCTATGGAATGTTTTCAAGCAGGAATGATAGGGGAAGAGTTGCTTGTTAGGAAGAGCAGTGTGACAGCTTAGAGGGAGAAGTTGGGTATGCGGCGTCTGGAGGCAGGGAGGGAGATTACATCTGGCCAGAGATGTTGAGGGTATGAACGGTCCAGTGGCAGTAGAGATGGCCACCGACATTACAGAGATCATCCAGAAACCAGCCAACCTTTAGGCTTGATTCCAGGTCTCTGTCATCTGACCTCTCCTGTGTTCCTCAGTGCCAGTCCCTTCCTGGCATTTGACTTTAGTGTTGGAGTAACTCCGTCACCTGGGGCCACCTCCCTTCCAGTTGGGCTTTAGATGCTTTA
>NW_005370657.1:3816582-3835993 GCF_000412655.1 Myotis brandtii
GTTCAATAGTTCCCCTTGCCTCCCTGAGCAGGCGCTCACACCCACTGCTGCAGTGCTGCTGCCTTCAGAGACCCGCCCAAGCCTTCCTACTCCTCATCCTAGGGCAGCCAGAAGCCATTCTGTGGGACTACCCCTGGCTGAGTTACTATGTTCCCCTCATGGTATTTGTGTGAAACAGAATTCCAGAATTCCAACCTTGTCCAAACTCTACTTTCCCTAGCCATTGTCCCTCCTGCCCCTGCGAAAATTTGAGAGTAGAATTTGTATTTTACTCCCAGAGTTGCAGACTCCTGTGTGACTCTGTGAATATTTGGTGGTTAATTTTCTGGTCCTCTAACTCACTCGTGCCAAAGAATGTCTGAAACTTAGCGCTAGAAACCTTAGCGGCCGGTTATTGTTTGTGAACTGGCAGTTTACAGCACCGCTGGAAGAGAGTTGGTGTAGACTGTGTTCCATTTGTGTGGCTCCAGGAGAGCACAGAGCATTGCATGTGTGATAGGTTCTTCTCCCCCTCCCCCCCCCTTCTTTTTAAAGCTTAGTATTAGTTCACATTTAAAGCACATTATGGAGTGTTTCTGTGCCAGAGCATGCTGTTACATTATTTTCAGTTAAAATTCTATGGAAGGGATGCTGTCATTGCCATTTTATTGATGAAAATGGCTGAAACTTAAAGGAGTGATTTAGTAACTTGCCTCTTATTGCTCTGCCTGTAAGTGGCAAAGCTGGGATTTGAACCCTTGTTTCTAGCTCAAGCAAGCCCAGTACAACACAGCTGCTTTGATTTGATTGTCTTACACGTGTTACTTCATTAAGCTATTAAGCCTTGCTTCTAAATACTGAAAATATTTATACAAATTCCTGACGGGCGTTTGTTTTGCATGCTTTCGACCACTCTTTGTGCAGATTTTCCATCCTGCACATTAAACACAGTATTTACTGAAACAGTTTTATAGAATGAAAGGAAAATTTAAAAAATTATACACAATATAAAAAATTATACCACCCCAAGACAGCATGATTTTTATTTTTACTTTTTTCTAATCTGAGTTCATTGGGAGAGAAGCCCTTTCCCAGAGATTGTAAAAGAAAATACAGTTTTCGTACTGCCCTGTCTTTGTCTTTTTCTTTGAGTTTCTTAGCCATTGTTCACTCCTAGCCGGTTTGTACACATCTTTGCCTGTGGTGGTAGCTGTGCAGGGCTGCCTTTCTTCCAAATGAAAGCCGTCTTCTGTTGTTATTTTTTGTTCTTTTTTCCCTCTGAGAGGCTGGGGAGCTGGATTTTGGGAGAGATTCCTAGAATTGCCAAAATTTGGTGGACTTTGTTTTAATTCATGTTACTAATTTTGGGTGAGCTACAAACTAAACCTCAAACTGTAGGTAAAATAGAGGGCCTCCTAAATGAATGGCTCCCATGGAACATTGACATTCACTGTGGACTGAGGCTTTTCATGAATGTAGCTTAAGTGAGAAAATGAATATTTCATGCAAATTCTCAAGCTTTAGTTAAATTATAAGTTTTTTATTATAAGAAATGAAAATATCTTTGTAATTAATCTTTTTTTTTTTAATCGGAGTGATTTGACAGTAAGAGCTGGAAGTTACAAATTACCCGTAAGACAAGGGTGTCCAAATTTTGTCTACTCATGGGCCTGTGTTGGCGACTAGCCAGGCGCCTGAAGGCTACTCTTAATTTGCATTGACTAGAAGACACCTGTCTTGCCGTGTGCATCTTGAACATGCTGGCACAGCTCATTGAGCAGAGTCCAGGAGCCTCCTCTCTGAGGACTCGCCTTCCCGAGGGTTCACTGAGGAGAAGAATCTATCAAACTCCGTATGGTGTGGCTCTTGGACAGCTTCTGTCCTAAAACCTTTTATGGACGTGGTGTTGACCATGAGAACGTCACGCATCCAGCAGCTTTTCAGCTGCTGCACATGCTTTACTGATTTAATCTTTGCAAGACTGTGAGGTGGGTGCTGTTACCCCTGTCTTACAAATGAGGAAGTTGAGGCTCACAAAGGTATGCTAAGATCACATAGCTGGGAAGGTGCATGATATGGGAGGGGACCCCATTCACTGTGATTGTTCCCCTTGGCTGTGTTATTGCTGTGAGTGGTGTGTGGCATGTGGTCCAGACCAAATGTGATTTGGTTTATTCTAAAAAAACAGGGGTTTCTTAAGTTTTATTTAATTATTTCTTTTTTAAGAAAATAATTTTCACGAGACTCAGATGATTGATTGGTGTGATTGTTGAAAGCCAGGCAAGATTCTTTGACTTTTCTTTCCTCTAAGGGAAAAGGATTATGGTTCTATTTTTTTATAGACAAAATGTAATTCTCAGATTAATTAGCTTATTCTTTTAACTTGCCAGCTTTCCTTTATTAGGCAGACTGAAGTGGTGTCAGGAGAAGCCTGGGGACAATCTTTTGCTATTAGTTTGGCAGTGTTCCTTGAGCAGCATTGGCAAGGTATATACAATTTTTGTTTTTGCCCACTTATTCACATAGAGAATTAATATGAATAAAATTTCAAGCACGACATTCCTGGAAATGAGGCCCTTGGACAATTTCGGAATTCTAACTTAAGGAATAAACATTGGTATGCACCATCAGGGACGACTTGGGTCACTCTCAGACCATTCGGGTAAAATTCAATCTCCAGATAAACTGGCTATGCAGTTTCCTAATTACTGGAATGTACCTCTCAAGTCCCAATTTACAGAGCCCCCTAGTGACTAAAAAGATGCAGGATAGAGTAGTAAACATACTGCTGTCTCACCTTGTGGGCAAAAATGAGTCTCAGAAATTAAGCTGGAACATAAGAACAATGGCAGGGAATTCAGGTCTGCCACTTTCTCTGTATTTTTACACTGAAGCGCAACCTTTGTGCAAACATTTTGATATCTCTGCATGACTCGATTTTGAAAATGTTCCTGCGCTGTATAAAATTAATGCACTAGAAGAAGGCAAGTATTTTTTCCACATTCATTTTCAACTCTTAGATCAGGTGTGAACTCTGTATGTAGGCCTACATGGCAGCTTCTTAGAGGGCATGTGGACTTCATGGCTCTGGTGTTGCTGGAAATCCTTTTCATGGGCCATGTGACTCTGCAGGGATTCCCCAGGCGTGTGTCCCAATCAGCACTGGAGTGAGCCTCGGCCCCTGCTCTCTGTGGGTCAGGGGCTATGCAGTGGAGGGAACCCTATTCTGGTGGGAACTTTGTCCATACAGTAGGTGACCACCCAGAGCAGGCTTTCTGTAACCAGCTGAAGTATCACCTGTAATCCTAGAAAAAGAGATGGAAGCCCTGGCTTCAGTCCCAGCCCTGCTTGACCAGGGTTAGTCCCGTAATCTCTCAGAACCTCAAACCCCTCATTTCTAAAAACAAGCTGATGGTTTTTGACTTGGGAAGATCACAGGGCGTTGGGATGCTGCAGTGTCATTTTGTGTGTGAACACGTTTCTTCCGTGCACGTGTTGCTCTTCCTGTTGCGCTTTGAGGTAGTGTGGGACAGTGAAAAGAACTGGGCTTTGGAGTCCAACTGGGTTCCAATCTAAGTCCAATATTAGCTTTTGAGTATGAGCATTGGTGTCTTTTTCTGTAAAATGGTGGTTAGAGGAACTGTCCCCTGGAAAATGTGAGGATTAAGTGGAATACCATATGTCAAAGTCTTTATGTAGCACAGTGTGGTGTTATGTGCATGGTGTTTTGATAATTTTAGTGCTAACACAGTCTCTGTGTGCAGGTCTGTGTACTAGGATTTCTCTGGCAGTTTTTCCTGCTTTGCTTAGTATAAGATGCATTTCAGAAGATTTAAAATGTGCAATGCATAGATTTTATATTTTAAAAATTATTTGGTATGAAATGCCAGGAATTAAACAGGGAACCAAAAGCTCATGAAAGTTGACTTAATGCATCTTGATTCCTGGTTGCTGCAAAGGTGGTACTAAGCCAATAGATGGTGCCATTTTGTTAGGAAATGAGAAAATATTTACTTCTAAAATTCATCATGTTACATACTGGGAATGTAATATAGCCAGCGCTTGCCAGTTCTTAATCTATTCTAATTAGAGTGGACTTTGTTATTGATACTGCATAAAAATGTTGAATGTCTATTGTAGGCAAAATGGTGAGGTATTGAATTAATATGTAGGGTGCTACTCTTCCTGTCTTGGGTTCAATCCTTAGTCTACAACCAAGTAAAAGTCCTGGCCAGGAGTCTCTTTCAGAACAGTTAAATGCAGTCTTTTGTTTTCAAACCCCACTTCAGGTAACTAGTTCATCCTTACCTGCCCTTGGTTCAGAATTGGCCCTGCTACAGAAAAGTGCCTTTATACTCTCATAACCTAAGGCTCGACACTCTTTTACTTTCTTATTGGACAGATAAGTGGAAAGTCATTTTATGCATCCGAAGACTTTTCACTGCAGAGTTCTTAAAACTAGAAATTTGTGTCAGCCGGATCTGTCATTACTAGCTGTGTGATTTTGTGTAGGTTCCTTCACCTCTCTGAACTTTATTTTTTTCCATCTATAAAATGGAGATAATAGCAACTAGTCCACAGATGAATTAAGTGAGGAAATATATGTAAAAGGGCTGTGCACATTTTTTACAGTAAGTAGGATTTCTTATTGTTTGCACACAGGCTCTATGGACAAGATAAACCTTTACTTATGATTAAGACTAGATGTGTTTTATAAATTATTAAACTCTGTGGTCCTTTGCCCTTGAGTGCTCTGAAGGAAATGAAAACTTGGTAAAGACCTGCAAAGTAGAATAACCTGGACTTTGGGAAGTTATTTTGGAATGTGGACCAGAGGAAAGGCTGCCTTTGAAAGACCTGTCCGCGAAGACTACCGTGAGCGCCCGCAGTAGGAGGGGAAGTGTGTGCCCTCGCCCAGCAGAGCACTTGCTGACTGAGCCTCTGTTTCTTGGCAGGGCCTGATGATGTTGGAGTCTGCTTAAGAGAGGCATAATTTTCATCCTCGTCTTATTTCCTAAACATAGGGTTAGGTGGCTCCTCTGTTTAAAAGAGAACAATTTTCTGTCCTCGGATCTTGTGACATTTCATTAAAATACATTAATAAAAATAAAACCTTTCACACTTTTGGCCTGAATGCCCCGATTGTTAGTCTTTTCTTAAAAATAAGTGTCTATAATCTGTCAGGTCAATGAGAAGTTGCACTTGCAATTATAAGAAAAATCCCTGTTCCCTTAAGGTGGTATTTTAAATTATTTACTTAGAGTAAAATTTAACTCCTTTTTGACTACATTATGTTTAGAAAAAGAACTGCCTTTTTTGAAAAATTAATTTTGAGTGAAAATGTTGGGTGCTTTAAAAAATCTATTTCTAAGCATATTAAATGGAATATTTTTTTTTTATTCATTGGGAATAAAAGATAGACTCTCTGACATTGAGGTACATTTGCTGATGAAAAGGAAGCATTCTTCCCCTCACAAGGGGTTTAAATGTAATACTCAGTGCTTACTCAGGAGTGAAAACATCAAATTAAACTGTTTATGCTGACAAAGGACAAATCTGGATTTCAGCAACCCATGCAAGATTGTCTGATTGCTTGGCCTGCCTCGCCTGGAAGCTTTTGGCCAGGACTTATAATGAAATGCATGCATACAATTAAACCACTTCAAGTCGGTGTCTGAATTTTCCCGGGCCATGAGAGGTGTTCCAGTGCTCTCTAGTGGCTGAACGTGGTCCCCTGGCACCAACATTGTTTTATATTCATAAATCAGCTCTTCACACATTGGCAGCATTGGCCTCCAGAGCAAGCACCAACTGCCAGAGACTCGGCCCTGTAGACAGGAACAGAGTGAAAAATGACCCCAGTCCATGGGCTGTGGAAAGCACCAAATTTCACCCAGGATGAGTGGCCAGTGGACTAACAATGAGCAAGTGTGAGTAAGCGCTCTGTCAGGGAGAGCTGACACTGATGAATTAGAAAGTTGTGTGTGTCTCTTTTATCGCTGCATATACCTTATACCTGGCAGGCCACAGTGCCAGGCAGGTCCTGGGTGCTTACAGTGGACCCTCCTTAGCAGGAGGAACAGCTTTTTCTCTCTCTGAAACAATCTGGTTAAATTGATGGGAAAAGGAGTAGAAATCCTGCTGGTTCTCAGAACGTCATGACTTTGAGAGAAGAGATTTTGAAGACCTCTGTTTCCATTAAAGCTGCCAACCGTATGACTTGCTAAGAATGATTGTATAAGATGGTCTTGGAGGATGGGGACCTTGTCTTGGAATAATTACAGTAGCTAGCTTTTATTGAGCTTTTACTATGTGCCAGGTATTCTGCTTTACATGTCCTCTCCTTCAAGTCTCCAGCCACCCTGTGAGGAAGATGCATTCTGTCTTCATCCCCTTTGTGTGGGGGAGGGAGCTAGGGCGTAGCCTGCTTCACTGCAGTTTCAGGGCCAGCATGCACATGGTGCTTGATGTGATGATGCTTCCTGGAGTAGCTTGTCAGCTTTGCAGGGTTGGGAGAGGGAACTCAGTGATGTGCTGGGGGGAAACAGTGAGGAAGTGCCACTCCTGTCCCATCTATGTGTTTCCAGAATTGCTGCCAAGTGGGCACCTGGCATGGTTTGTTTGAAGGAAGGAGTTGGAAGTTGCCCTCAGTGCATGCGCTTAAGAGACACAAGACTTAGGTTTGACTCTTGGCTCCACTTCTTAATGGCTGTATTACCTTTAAACTAGCTGAGCCTCAGTTTCCTTGCTTGTAAAATGGGGAAATACTTACACCACTTGAGGTCAAGGTCCAGGTCCTAAAAGGCCTTCAATAAATTTTCTCCAGCCCCGTCTGAGAGTCTGTGAGCGTAGACCTTAAAGCACATTTCTACCCGCTGGCTTCCAGATTCTTCCTAGAGTTTGACTTAGAGCAGCAGGTTTTAGAAGATTATTCAGTCTTATATTGTTTCTTCAGTATGTCTGATAACATAGTTTCTAGAATTGCTGTTTGATTTAGTATTTCAATGAACTCTATAAAAATGTTTCATGTTTTAAAAAAAGCCATACAAATGAAGGTCTTTTTAAATAAATAGAGCAAGTAAAAGCAATATCTCAGATGGTAAATTTTTTTTATACATTTCATATTTTTTCTTGAGTTGTGTTATTCTTTCAGGAAAAGTTAGGTTCAAATTGAGCTACTAATGCTGATAAACACCTTCAGTGGTTTTAGAAAATGGAGACTAATTTAATTTGTTTTGAATGGGGCTATTTTAAAATAAAGACTCATAACAGACCCTGAGTGGTATTGCTAAACAGTGAATGGCATCTGTTTAATCATTTAAAACATTTAACTAAAATCCCAGTCTCATTTGAATTTCCAAGCAAAACAACACAAATGAACTATATCCAGATGTGTGGTAATTGTTCTGCTGATATCTGAAGAAAACTTAGATAGCATGCTTTTTTGGGGTGGGGAGCTAAGAAAATACAGCTGCTTTCATGCTTACTTGCTAATCTTGATTTTAAGCTTTTGGCTTTGTTTTTTAAGAGGCAACATGGTAGAATGGAAGGAATGTCAGACACTTTATTTTTTAAAATATTTTTATTTTTTCAAAAATGTTTTTATTGATTTTAGAGAGAGAGGAAGGGAAAGGGGGAGAGAGAGAGAAAAAAACATTGATCTCATGATCAAGCCTGCAACTAGGGCATGTGCCCTGACCGGAATCAAACCAGCGATCTTTTGGTGCACAGGACAACACTAAACCAGCTGAGCCACATTGGCCAGATGTTGGACACTTTAAATTCAGATGATCTGGGCGCACATTCCCAGATTTGCTAAGCATTGGCTGTGTGATATGGGCAAATTCCTCATCGAGGTTTAGTCTCCCTGCTTTGTAAAACAGGACTACTGCTACCTGCCACGTCTGAAGAACAGACAAAACTGATGTGACTGCTTCGAAATTTCTTCAACACCATGTGTACTATGTTTGTTGTGGTCCTTTCAGTAATTTTTTGGCCACGGGGTAGACTTCTGGATAAGTGGGATCTGGCTTGGCACTGATATGCTCAAAGGACTTCATTATGAGGATGATTTTTACCTCTAAGAGCATTCTAAGGAAGGACGTTGGTAGAGAGACGTGGTGTATTTATTTGTTTGTGATGATTGATTACTGTTGTTACTTGGGACTATTGACTCATGCATGGATTGACCATCAGGCCCCTGTATACAAATTTTAGGAATAAGCGGCATGCTGCTGCTGTTACACAGCAAGACTGTGACAGCTGGTAAGGTCTTGGTCTTTTTGCCTTTTTTTCCCCTCCCATGTTTCTGCAATGTCGAATTCTCATTTTTATCTAAGCTTATACCATAAAAAATTGCAATTAATTCATGGTCTTTGAAGAAAAATAGAAAGAAAAAATGTAAGCAGAAAGTAAATAGCACGACCCAGAAATAAGTGTAATATTTTATGTTGTTCCAGATTTGTATAATATGTATTGTATAAGCATATCTGTTAATATTGCTTTGGAATATGTCATTCCACCCCCCCCACCCCCCCAATTAAATATTAGATCACTAGAGGCCTGGTGCATGAAATTTGTGCACTGGGGATTGGGGGGGGGGACAGGGGGGAGTCCCTCAGCCTGGCCTGTGCCCTCTCGCAGTCTGGGAGCTGTCAGTCAGACATCCTTAGTGCTGCTGTGGAGGTGGGAGAGTCTCCTGCCACTGCCGCTGTGTTCGCCAGCCGTGAGCCTGGCTTCCGGCTGAGAGGTGTTCCCCTGTGGGAGCACACTGACCACCAGGAGGTAGCTCCTGCATTGAGCGTCTGCCTCCTGGTGGTCAGTGCACGTCATAGCGAACGGTTGTTCCGCTGTTCAGTCGATTTATATACTAGTCCTTTATTATATAGGATGGACATCTTTCCATTGCCAAAAAATATTGTCATGTTTAATAAATGTATATATAGTATTTTATTATTTATTTTCCATATCTTTTGATTGTTGAATCTTTACCTCCAGTTTTTCTATTTTTTTGTTGCTAATCTAAATAGTGATTTTTTAATATACATAATTATATACATAATTTAGGTACTTGTCTATTAATTTTTTTTTAGAATAACTCTCTAGCAGTAGAATTGCTGGTTTGGAGGGTATGTATAGCTTTATGTTTTCTGATTGCTACTTCTAAATTGCCCATTAGAAAAGATCTACCCATTTTTGCTTCTACAAGCATGTTAGAGTGCCCATTTTACCACATCTTTGTTAGCATTGGGTATTATTCTTTTTAATCTTTGCTCATCTAAAAGGCAGAAAAGGTTATTTAATTTCAATTTATATTTCTTTGATTAATAGTGATCTTGAACGGTGTTTCTAAATGTGTATAGGTCTCTGCCTTTTTGTGTGTGTGTGACCTACTGTCTCATTTTTTTGTTGGTGTACTGATGTTATTTTTCCCTGAGCTCTTTTCAGTTATTAATGCCCTGTATGCTGCTTTTGTTTTTTGAGTTTCAGGGCTTATATTTTACATTGTTTATAGAAGTTGTTCTTTTTTTTAATTTAAGCCAAGGTCCTGTTATTACTAACAGGTATTTCATTTAAAAAAGATTGGCTGGAGATGTGGCCACTGGTGGCATTTGTGCCTGCAACCCCCTTCTTCTGGAGGTCAGCAGTTTAGGCACCCACAGTGGCATCTTGACGCTCATGGGTGAGGAATCCCTGACAGTCAGATGGGAGCAGACTGTGCTTTCTGGGACTCACAGAGGCATTTGTTAAAGGAGGAATTCTTTTTAAAATTTTTAATCCTCACCTGAGGATATGTTTTTATTGATTTTAGAGGGAGAGAAAGGGAGAGCGAGAAACATCGATGTGAGAGAGAAACATTGATCTGTTGCCTCCCATTCGCACCCTAACTGAGTATTGAACCCACAACCTAGGTATGTGCCCTGACTGGGAATTGAACCCGTAGCTGTTTGGTGTACAGGATGACACTCCAAACAACTGAGGCACCCAGCTAGGGCAGGAGAAATTCTTTTAATGAGCACCCAACAGGGCAGCCAGGGCGAGGCCGTGCAGAGCAGTTCCTGGCCCGTGTGGATGAGAGGGCTGAGCTGTGTCTCCTTCCCTGTTCTTGTCTCTCTCCACACACAGCTCTGCTGCTGGGAGGTTTGGTGCTTGGTGGTTTTTCGGGAGTTGGGAGTGATTGAGCCCAGTGGGTGTGTGTGGGTGCTGTGGGTGAGCTCGGGGAAGCTTGGGGGAAGACAGGGATGCAGGAGGTAAGTCAGTGGATGACTAGGTAGCCATAAACAGTGTCTTGCACAGTCATCTCTCTAAATTCTGGTCGCTGAATTGCATCTCGTTTTTCTGTTTTAAAGAGCTTTGTTCTGGAAGGCTCTCTGGCTACTCAGTAACTGTGGGTGGGCTGAAAAAGGCAGCCTTGGTGGAGGTTGCTAAGGAGCAGCTACATGGAAACTACTGATGAGACAGGGAGCTTTGGTAATAAAATGCAGAAATCCAAGGAGAGCATTTCACTCTTATAATATCACAGAGATTTGGACCAGGCTAGGATGTATAATAGGACATGGTTTTGTGGGTTTAAAGCCTTTTTTTCTTTTTGAAAATTGAGCTTGCTTTACATTTGAGTTTGTCTTAGATTCATCCCAGTATGGTAAATTAGGCAATAAATGTTATTTTACACTTTATCAAGGCATTTACTGCTGTCATCACTCCTTGAGGGCCAGCTCAGAGTTTCCCCAGCTCTTCCATTTGGAAGTTGTACTCAAATCAGCCCAGCTTAACTCAACAAATTCTGTTTAGTGCTTTCTGTGTGCCAGAAACTACTAGGCATGGGAGATGCGGGTATGAAAGGATGGGCAAGGTACAGAGATGAGAGTGAAACTTTCTTGGGTGGGTGGTGGTTAGGGAAGGCTTCTGGGAAGAGGTAATCTCTCAGCTGGGGTGTAAAGGGTAACTAGGAGCTGTTTGGACTATCGAGGGGCAAGGGACTACTATGTGCCCAGGTGGGATAGGCTTGAGGTGGTATGAGAATTTAGGAAATTATTGTCAGTTTTGTGCTGCTGGAGTGTCAAGTGTGTATGTATTGGAGAGGAGGAGGGGACTGAGGGAGACAGAGACCTCGTCATGGAAGGTCAGTCATGTGTGTCTGCTCTGAACTATTGTGGCACATAGAACTTTTTGTAGGAGAGAGTGACATAGAGTCACACCAGAGATAGGAATTCTGCCCTGTGCTTATTAGTCCTGTAATAAATAAGAAGCTTTATCACTTCAGTGGGTTGCTGTGCAGATGACTAAATGACATATGGTGTGCAGAACACAGTGGGTGCTCAACAGGAGGCTGTTTTCTTCCCCCTTGGCTGCCTTCTCCTTATTGTAAGTTCTTTGAGGACAGGCCCCACACCCGTTGCTCCCAGAGCTCACCTACCCTGGTGAGAAGCATACTGTTCCCTCCGATATCAGTTTCCTTCACCTGACATGCCTCTTACGTAAAGCAGAGGCCCCTCTACCATGTACACTGCCCCCTGGCTGTTCTGTTTACTTATTCCTTAAAGGGAAAGCAAATAGTCCTAATTGTTTTTGGAATAGAAAATCAGGGTAAATGTTCCTTCAAAGGATTTTTGTCTTGGTTTTGGTATGAAAGTGCCAGGTAGGTTGATGCTGAGATAATGGAATGTCTTAGGGCATTATTATGGTTCATGGGGAAAATGGGATATAAATATTTAAACATTTTGTAGATCACATGGCTGCTATACTAGTTTGGCATCTGTCTGATGATTTATTATACATATGTAGTTTTAAGAGGTGTTGAAACAAACCTAGGAAACTTGAATGAAATTATTAAAGGGTACTGGTCTCATTGAGTTTACCATCTTTTTTCTTCTTAATGGCCAACTCCTTCTTCCTTCCCCAAGTTTACTTGCCTTGAAATGTTGTGAAAATTTGCATCTTGTTCTCTGACCACTTTGGGCAATTGCAGTCCTATTTGAAATTCTAACTTCAGTTTTCTAAACAGCAGACACACATTCAGAGTTTCCTAGAAACCTGTTGACAAAGTCAACACTTCTGTATATTTCTGAAAAGGGGGCGCCAAAGTCCTCCTTTTTTAAAAAGCTGGGAGCAGGAGCTAATTTGCAAGTGACTTAGAAATTGTTTTTAATATTGAATCTCCCTTTATTTTCAAGTTTATTTGTAGTCCACTTATTTTTTGTCTCAGGGTAAACAATCAGGCAGTTCAGCAAGCTCCTGCTTTCCAGAAAACGCTGTGTGTGTGTGTGTGTGTGTGTGTGTGTGTGTTGGGGGTGGCATGCCTTGTAAAGGGGGAAGCAGAAATACAGTGTAATAAGGACCTCTGTGTCCTTTCTATGTTTATTTCTCCTACACCTTCCAGCTCTTAAAAATCAGTGTCTGATAGTGTGAAGCAACCCCACACTGGATAGATACATTTTGTTCCAAGAGTTTAGATTTAATATGTAATTTGCACTTACAGAAATTTTGTCTGCAGTGTTGTTCCTAAGCAGGAAAAAATATTTTTGGATAAATGAAGAATTATATTGGGAGGGAAATATTTTTCATTTCTTGAAATGGTGGATGGAGCTAAGCAGAAGAAAATAGATGTGCCCAGGAAAAATCAGAGTAAAACTAATTTATTTACTGTGAAACAGTCCAAAGAAAGGATGGCAAAGAAGAAAAAACAGGGTTAGTAAATTTTAAGGAAGAATGCCTTTAAGATAAGCGTGGTTTTACCTTTTACCCTTTTACAATAATTGATTCTAGTTTTCCACAAAGTTGTTAGCTCTTAGATACCTGCCCTTCCCCTATCCTTTTTTTCCCACATCCATTAATCAAATGTTTTGTTTTGTTTTTTTAATATATTTTATTGATTTTTTACAGAGAGGAAGGGAGAGGGATAGGGAGTTAGAAACATCGATGAGAGAGAAACATCAATAAGCTGCCTCCTGCACACCTCCTACTGGGGATGTGCCCACAACCAAGGTACATGCCCTTGACCGGAATCGAACCTGGGACCTTTCAGTCTGCAGGCCTACGCTCTATCCACTGAGCCAAACCGGTTAGGGCCAGATGTTTTATTTAAAATTAAGATATATTACTTGAGTTTTCTAGATCCCTCTGTAAACAACATTTTATATCTTTTTATTTTATTTTTTCATTTTAAGTTTTACATATGTCTCCTTTTCCCCCAATTGACCACCCCCGCCCCTTCCCGCCAACCATTCCCACCCCGGGCAAGCTCCCACCGCCCCAGTGTCTGTGTCCATTGGTTATGCTGATATGCATGCATACAAGTCCTTTGGTTGTTCTCTAACCTTCCCCTATCCTTTTTTAATGTTTATTTCAGCCTCTGGTGTGGTTACCCTGACTCTTCACAGAGATATTCTTGGACCATGTCACATGCTGTTGTGCGCTCTGCAGGAGCATTTTGTAATTAAACGTATTTTTTCTGAGATTTCTTTATTTGCATACAAAACCAGCCTGCTTTTTACTACCAAGTCTGAGATTGGTTCTTAACCTGTGCCTTCAAACAGACACGTAGGTTACTTTTCCTCTTGATCCCTGAATCTCAGAGTAAACGTGTGACTCACAAAATATTAATAGACTACTCTATTTCCAGATTTTTAAGGACACGTTTACTATGAAATTAAGAGGTTTTGGTGAATTTGCTCTGGCATATCTGCTAGTATTATTTGGGTGCATTACCTTAATATATCTTTAATTTTTACTCTTTCTGAACTGCTTATAATAGTCCTTTAAATAACACCCCCCCTTTTTTTTGAAAAGAGAAAAAATTCTGAGAGGGGAAAATGGGGTTGCCTTTTGCTCCCAAAGCCTAAATGAATAGTCATTGCTTGTAATGCCGGTCTCCACTTGACGCTTCCTACTGCTTTAGATGTGATGTATCTGGTGCTGTGAAGGTAATGATCCTCAACCGCAGCAATATTCCGTAACAGGAGTATCTGTCATATTCATTGGGATTACCATGTTCATTGATTTGTGTCTGTAAATCTGCTGTTTCTACCCTTTAAATTTGATCTATAATTGGACCTCCTTAAATGGTTCAGATAAGGTAGTCTGTATTTTCTCAATGCAGCATTGCTGTCAGCTTCTCCTTTTTCATTATACATTCAGCAGACTTGATAAAATCAGCAGGACACCTCATTTGAAACTGTTTAATCGCTGCCTTTTTCCTTTGCTAAACCATTGAGGTGGTCAAGCGATGTACACAAATCATTTTAAATAGAAAATATGGTTTTCTCTGTGACCCAGCTAAATAGATAGTGTTATGCAAAACAAGTTAAAAAGTAATAAATGCCAAAAAAATCTTCTAATTGGAGTAAAAAATTGTGGGCAACTCTATCTTCTTTCTAAAGGTAGAGTATCCTGAGATATTGCCAGGACTGTAAAGACAAGATGATGGTTTTCTAAAGATTCTCTGGTTTCTGAACAAAGCAAGTTTAATTTAAAAATTTCAAATAGCACTGCACTGCCTTTTAACATCCATTCTCAGGGAGCCTGTACTTATTTGTAATGCCTTTACATCCTACTTTTGTGGGGGGAAATTTGCCATCTGTTAATATCTATGCAGCATAACCTTTCAGCCATTTGCTATTGTGATAATAAATTTTTGTTTCTTTGTCTGTCATTTTGTCTACTCAGCTGTTACTCTTCAAAGTACAAACTAAAAATAATAGCTCTAAATAAATGCCACATA
Organism: Myotis brandtii; assembly: GCF_000412655.1. Classification (NCBI taxonomy): domain Eukaryota; kingdom Metazoa; phylum Chordata; class Mammalia; order Chiroptera; family Vespertilionidae; genus Myotis; species Myotis brandtii. The sequence continues at coordinate 3,831,281 of NW_005370657.1, forward strand.
ATAAAGTGTTTTACAGTTGTAGCTGGAATATCCTGGTGGCTGTGGCTCGCAGTCCTATTACCATTGCTGGTGCTGTAGTTTCTTCCCTGCATGTCAAGGTGACTCTACCAGGGCCAGCTCATTAAAACAATCTATTCTTTCTAACTGGCTTGGTATTTAGCGCTGTACCCAGCAGCCTGCCAGGGCACAGTTGTGGAGCACAAGACTCACGGCATAGGATATATGAAATTATGTGGCATTCACTTTTTGAAAAAATACAGATTCTCCATAACCTCATTTTCCTGCTTCAGCACTTTATTGTAAATAATTTACAATTACTACTATCAGTAGTAGAAGTGGGGCCAGTTGCAGGTTTACCCAAGATAGTGGTAAGTGTGACTCCAGGCTTTTGAAGAGCAGTATTTACCTGGTTTATGTGTTCCTATAGGATTAATATTTACACTGTACTTGAATGTGACACTGGGCATGTTTTGCCATTGTTACTGCCCCAAGGTAACTTGAGAAGCTGGGAGTTGGTAAATACACTAAAAATGCATCTTTTTCTTACAGGTTCTGGCTCCTTGGCAGCAATGGCTGTGTTTGAAGCTAAGTTTAGGCCAGATATGGAGGTATGTAAGTCCCTGCAGTTTTATTCTTGCAAATATTTTTCCAGTTGTATGTCGAACATTTGCAAATTGCTGATTCCTCCAAAGCTTGTACAGCACTGTTGTTAGTTGGAATGCTCGTTGGCACAGACACTGTGTTTGCTGAGAAGACCGGTTGCTCAGGGAAAGCTTCACTTGGAGTGGCCCTGCGTGCCTCTTGGGCTTGAGGTCAGCACTGTTCAGCTTTTGCTCTGGCTTTGGGCTGTTTAGGAGTCTTCTTGGCTGTAAATGCTGCTGCGGTGTCGAATGTTTTCTTATGTACTAAGCTTTCTGTGTCATGGTATCTCAGAATGACAGGTTTTTTGTTTTCTTATTAAGAATAGAGAAACTATGAATGTCTTTGTCTGTCTCACAGACCTGGTCTGAAAGTGAGGGCAATTTTAAAAATCCCTATAGATTGTTCTACATCTGGCAGCAGAAGATGGGGATGAGACCTTGAGTGTAGTGGACTGTTGTCAGTGTGATGGATCTAGTGTCTCAAACACATTTATAAAGACATTCTTTTATTATATTTTCTTTGGTGGTGGGGGAAGGTGGTATCTTCTGAATGACATTCCACCCAAGTCTGCTTTAATGATAGATGTACCCCCATTAAGCAACCCCCTCTCTCCCAAATCTCCAAGAACAAGCCCACAGGTCTTGCGTTCTCACTTTCATAGGAGTGTTCATGTGCTTGGATACTTCCTGGCACCATGTTATTCCCCATTGTGCTTTATCCTTGCCACTAAACCAGCTTGTAGGCACACAAGTCCTGAAGCCAGCTTTCATCATGTGCTCTTAGTTTTTTGATAGATGTTAATTTTTGATGGGTAGTATTCACTTGTTTTAACAGTAGTAGGCTGTTTATGAGTGGTTTACCCTATTTTTAATAAATAGGATGTCTCTGGGAATTACTTTTTGACAAAGCTTTATGCCTAATCATCCTTGGAGAGGATTGCTCATTTAAAAAAAAAATTGTTTTTGCACTGGCCGATTTGCTCAGTGGTTAGAACAGCCGTGGACAAACTACGGCCCGCGGGCCGGATCCGGCCTGTTTGAAATGAATAAAACTAAAAAAAAAAAAAAAAGACCGTACCCTTTTATGTAATGATGTTTACTTTGAATTTATATTAGTTCACACAAACACTCCATCCATGCTTTTGTTCCAGCCCTCCGGTCCAGTTTAAGAACCCATTGTGGCCCTCGAGTCAAAAAGTTTGCCCACCCCTGGGTTAGAACGTCGGCCTGAGGACTAAAGGGTCTTGGGTTCAATTCTTGGTCAAGGGCACGTACCTGGGTTGCAGATTTGATCCCCAGATCCGGTCAGGGCATGTGTGGGAGGCAACCAAACGATGTGTCTCTCTCGTGTTAATTTTTTTTCTCTCCCTACCTTCCATTCTCTCTAAAAATCAGTGGAAAAAATATCCTCGGATGAGGATAAAAAAATTTTTATTTTTTCACCAGCTTGTTGTCATTGGAGCACCAAGTGTCATTGGAGCTCTGAAGCTCCCTCTGCTCTGTAGGTTTAGGCCAAGTGCCGTGAGAGCCAGAGAACGTAGAGTTGTGGATGCTGCTCAGCCAGCACAGCCGTCTCCTGCCAGAAGCCACTTCGCTTTGGGTACATGAAGATAACACACATAAGTGACTTGGTTGCTAATGGCTAGATCTTCCCTTTCTTGGACATCTGTAGGAATAAAAACACCTGACTAAAGATAGGATTTAACTAGGTGTTTTAGGCTAAGAACAATAGTATTTTGCTCCAATTAAGAGTAGTAAACAGGTCCAAGTATCAACTATAAATGAGATTAGGATTGTGTTCTCATTTCTCAATGTGAAAATTTATTCCCATATCAGCATTATTTTCTGTTTGGGGTTCTTAAATACAGAGAAAAAAAGAAGATATACTAGGTCACTAAAAAGAAAAAGAAAAAACAAGGTTTTCTGGTCTTGTAACTAAAGGAGAGGAGTTCCTTAGGCTCCACAGATCCATTACAAATAATGAAGGTAGAGGGAGAAGGACTGGTGGCTTTCGTTAGAGAATTGCTTCAGTAATGTCAAGCCCTCCTTTAAACCACATTAATCTTTTCATATTTTCTTGAAAGCTTTGTCTATTTCCAATTGATTGGGACCTCCATATGTTAAAGAAAAATGAGAATTGCAGGAAACGGAGGTATGAGGTATATTAAAAGTGACTTAACACTCTGCTAAAGTAATTTTACATTATTTCTTTAGAGTTTGGATTTGAAATTATTCAAAGGCCATGAATTTAATATTGGTGTGATTTGGAGAAGTAAAGGGAAATGTGATCATCCCTTCAATAATACTTCTAATATTATCAATCTGAAGACTGTGTTCCTTAGATCAATTTTATCTGTAACTTGGAGAACTTCATATTCTGCGTTAGTTACGAGACTTTAAACAGGTTGTTCAAATTTCTATTTCAGATTGATTACCTAAATTTATAATTTCAGGTGACTTTTTTTATTCACGGAAGTTATTGAAACTTGAATCAGACTGACAATCAACAAAATCATTTTATTAAGGTGAAGGTAGCACCTGCTTCTCCAGTGAAGTGAGTTAAACAGTAAATAGCAGGCAAATAGTAGTGTAACACCTGTCAGTAGATAATACTTTAAAAATCTAGAGATGTTGATACTGAAAAAGTTGGTTGTGAAGATCAGGCAGCTGCCCGCCGGCACCCTGCTTGCTCTTGTGAAGATGAAATGGTGCGGCTTCAGGGGCAGGCTGAGACTGCTCGCCAAGTGGAGAGGACACTGTTTTAGTGACTTCGTTGTGAAGAGAATTTGACCAAGGTGTCATTTGGTTCTGCATTTTCATAGAAATCAGGGAAATATTTTGGTTTCAAATTTCCAAACTTTTTATTTTCTGTTTTCCTGGGAAGCTTTTATTTTCTGGGGCAAGAAACCCTTGACTTTTCTTGTCTATTTTGAGACTGCAGGGTTGGATGACTAAGTTTGCTCATTCCTTTCTGTCGGGGAAAGGATTCTGGACATGCCTCAAACAGAAACCCAGGAGAGCATTGCTGCCTCTCCAATCTCGCAGGGATTGCCAGGACAGTAACTGATCACACTGCACAGAGAATTGCCTTGGGAGGGGGCAGTTTTAGGCTATTGTAATTACGAATGGTTTGCTAAACAGTCATTTTTAGGTCATATTCATGAAGCAAACTCTTGGCTTTATTGTTGAAACAAATTAGAGGAAGTCCATAGTTGTATGGTTTGTGTGTGTGTGTGTGTATGTGTGTGTGTGTGTGTGTTTTAACTACAAACCTGTGCCTTGGAATGAAAGTCCCTCCCTCCTTAAAAACCATTAATGTTTCCTCATTGTGTTTAGCTGCACAGTTCAGTACAGTAGCCACCAACCACATGTGGCTATTGAGCACTTGATGTGGCTAGTCAGAACTGAGACTTAGTACAGATTTTTGTTAGTTTGCTTATTTTTTGTTAATCCTCAGCCGAGGATATTTTTCCCTTGATGTTTTAGAGAGAGTGGAAGAGAGAGGGACAGACAGAGTAACATCGATGTGAGAGAAACACGTTGATTGTTGCCTCCTGCACGTGCTCCGACCAGGGCCCGGGCCGGGGAGGAGCCTGCAACTAAGGTATGTGCCCTTGACTGAAATTGAACCCAGGACCCTTTGGTCTGCAGGCTGATGCTCTATCCACTGAGCCAAACCAGCTAGGGCAGTATGAATTTTTTATTTAAAATCTCAATAATATTTATATTGATTATATTAAATAATACTATTTTACATTAGGTTAAATAAAAATATTACAGTTAATTTCACCAACTTTTACTTTTTTAAATGTAGATACTAGAAAATTTAAAACTGTATATGTTGTTCACATATTTCTATTGAACAGGGCTAGTCTAGCATCATTTCTTAAACTTGTCATTTGTACACCACAATTAAGATTTCTGCCATATCAAGATGCCATCTGCACTTTTTTGAAAATACTTTCAAATTAACTCACTGTTTTATAAATTAAGGTACCATTTACATATAATGAAATGTACAGTTTGATAGGTTTTGGCATTTGTAATTAACCAACTGAGACTCACAGCCACC
>NW_005370657.1:3836030-3876733 GCF_000412655.1 Myotis brandtii
TTTATTTCTTTTTTTTTTTTTAAATAAAGATGTTTGTTTTAAATATATGTTTATTGATTTCAGAGAGGAAGAGAGAGGGAGAGAGAGATAGAAACATCAATGATGAGAGAATTATTGATCGGCTGCCTCCTGCACACCCTCTATTGGGGATCGAGCCCACAACCTGGGCATGTGCCCTTTACCGGAATCGAACCTGGGACCCTTCAGTCCACAGGCCATCGCTCTATCCACTGAGCCAAACCGGCTAGGGCGCAAACTGTCCCTTTCTAATCAGTTTCCTCCCCCATCCTCCTCACAGCCACTTCAGTTTTTGTCTTTTTAATTTAAATTTATTTTTAAAAATAGGTTTACATGTATGAAATCTTGGGTTTGATGTTCTGATAATATTTTCCCTCCAAGACATATGAAAATGAACACATACTATTAATATAAGTAAAAATGTATTCATTAGCACCATCATGTGTAAGCCCAGGGGTGTGAATGTTAAACTTTGGGAAAACAGGTCTCCATTCCTGCCCTACTTCAGCCCTTCTTACCTCCTCCCTGTTCCTTGAATATCGTGTGTACTTGCCCAGGAAGCCTCCTCACTGCTCGTTTCTGCCAGCAGTGCTCTCAGTTGCTTCCTCTTTTATTTGTGTCCCTGTACTCCATTGCACACACTTGTCCCATTGTCTTATGGCTGTTTTCAGAGACATTTCCCCCACTTGCCATTGAGAGAGGGAGACCTTTGAGGGCAGGGGCTGTGAAATCATCTCTGTTTTTCAGCCCCTGATGTTCAGTAGGTGTTTGTTGAGTTGAGATAGAATAACCCTGAGCTAAAGTAAAATCTGAGTCATCAAAAACCACCTGGGAAATGGAAGGGACTATTTTTTTCCCCCATCTGGGAAGTGCTGAAATTTTTTCTTTTTCTTTTTTTAGTTAACAGAGGAAGATAACTAGTATACTTCTCAAATAATATACATTATCGGGGTAGAGTCAGCCTAGCAAACCCCCAAGTACACAGGCAAAAGTGAAGATGGGACAAAGGGCAAATGCTCTTTGGGAGATTATAGGTCAAAAAGCAGAACAGTGAAGCCCAGCTGGGATTCAGAAGTGCCTGAGACTGGCCTCTGCTGTTTCCAGTTATCTGAGCCAGTGTCTTGTCCCACGTAGAAGCCTTGGTTCAAGATTTCAGAGAAACTGCCAGCTAATCATGTGAGTTTATGACACATTAAAAATCTAAAAATCCTCACCCAGATGTGACCTTCACATTGCCTTTAGTGGTCTTGTGTAATTTTCATTTTCTTGCTTTTCTCCTTGCTGTTAGCCTGGAAGTTCTCCTAGCATGGTAACTGGTACACAGTAGGTATTCAGCCAGTATTTGCTGAGTGAGTGGATAAAAAGGTGTTAAAAGCAACTTTGCTTAGTATGTAGTTCCCGATTTGATAACTTCACCTTTAGTGCTCATAATACTTAGCAGTGATAGAAATGAAGGCATAAAAGATTGTATTACTTACTGGTGGTAATCCCATGCTTTATTTTTATCTGCAAAGGTGCATATTTGGAGATTATACCTATGTGTCAGCAGAATAGTGCATTTTGAAAATGTGGACATTCACCTGATGACAAGGCACCAGCTAGAGGTTGTTTGGGTGGTGATGAATTGCACGAAGCTATTCCTCCAGATTTTTTTCCTGTTGTTTAGGCTGGTATCAGAAGTAAGTCCTGGATGCTGGTTATTACCCACAGGCTAGCTGGACAGGAAACAAGTGATAACCACACTGATCTTTTGAGTCCATTTTCCAGTTAAGTATAAGGAATTGGACCATAGCACTTGGATTATGGTGTTAGCTTCATGGGAGTATGTTTCTTGAAAATTGCTAAAAGTGCTGAAATAAAAATAGGTTGTGTTTTAGGGTGGGGAAGGAATTAAGGAAATGAATCTGAAGATCATCCTGTTTCTTTGTAAGAAGGAATGTTTTCATTTGGCCCAGTGAGAAATTTAAACTCTTAAAGATTATCATTCATTAAAATGGGTAGAAGATTAATATTTAGCCTGTCAAGATTAATACTGTTCCCTCTTTGCACTAATTGTCAGAATCTTGTGCGAGGGCCGCTGAAGGGTAGTGGTGTGCGGCAGGACCCTCACATCATAGGGAGATGATTCAAAGGCAAACTGTCCTGCACCCTCTGGTATCGACTTGCAAATTAGCATCTGGAATCTAATTAAACAAGCTTAATGAAAGTAGCAGCTGAATGCTGCTGGAAAAGACAATCCGCTTTCCCCCCTCTCTGGTACATATTCTGTACTATTGAAGTTGGTCACCAAACAAATCACGTGAGCACAGTTAAAAAATTAGCATTTATTTGAAGAATAGAAACTGTTTTTCATTCTGTTATGCATTTGGCATGCTCTGGCGTCCCATGAGAGCCATGCCACAGCAGATAGTGCACAATATTTATAAATCCATGACAGGCAATAATAGCAACTTGAAAAATTCTTTTGCTAGAATCTCAAGTTGAGAGCTGCCAAAAGCTGAGAGGATCAGATCTGCAGTGGCAGCTGCTGTGCCCTACAGTTAGAATTCTAGACTTTGAAGATGCTCAACTTAAAGAAATGAAGACTGCAGGCTTCGCCAATTTTTGCAGGTTTCTAGAGCTCTGGCTCTCTGCCTTTTGAAGATGAGTTGCTGAAGCTTCTACCACTGCCTGAGGCGTGCTAACACCAGCAGGATCTTTTTTCCCCTAGTCTTAGTGTGTCTTCAGTTTTAAGTAGCACATGCTTAGTCAATGCCAACTGTTATGGTCCTTTCTCTGGTGCAGTACGGAGGGATGAGCTCTTACCCTATACCCTTTAGAGAGACGCTACGAAGATAGATGGTGACGTATATAAGTGCCACTTCAGCTGTCTGATTTATGGAGTCATATTTCATCACTCAGCAAGAGCTGGCCTCTAGAGAAGCCCTTATAGATTGCTAAAGACGTGCACAGCCTTCGCCCTAAAGACTTGTGGTTAGATCACAAACGTGATGCCAAACACCTAGCTACAGAGGAAATAGAATTAATCTGTCATTGCAGGCAGCTATAGATCCACTTTAAATAATGAGAGAGTTGATACTAATATGGTACCCTGGCAGCAAATCTTAGAAGTAACTGTAGGTTTTTTGTTTTTAAGTCCAGTAATAGAAAGACACTGAAGTTATAGATTTCTTTGTGCTTTGCAGATGGACAATCGTGTGAGAGCTCAGTATTATTTTGATTTAAAAAACTCACAAAGAATCTGTTCAGTTTGGCACAGAGATTGCTCCTAAAGGAAAACAGAGTATGAGTTCAATGTAGTCGGATGGAAAGGGGCACGAGAGGTCAGGAGGTAGAGTACTGGGCTGTAAGTCTGTTTCCACTGTACTTCCGCATGACTCTGGGCAAGCCACGGTCCAAGACTGTCCATCTAGAAGATGGGGACCCAGAGACCTGCCTGCAGGTTGCTATCAGGATTAGATGTGGTCTGTAAAACACCTCATGTGGTGGCTCACACAAAACTGGCTCTAAAATATGGCAGCTGCTTCTGTTTTCTTTTCCAGTAGTAGGATAGAAACATCACATAGCAACATGATTATTTGTAGTTGCATCAGGCTTGGTGATTTATAGCGAAAATAGATATGATTCTTCTTTCCCATCTGAAAGCTTAAAATCGGAGACAGACCTATGTAGTGGTCATAATGACAGCGGAAGAAGCCCTTTTAACACCTAATACCGGCTGTGGAAGGACTTACTATGGGGGCAAGGTATTGAAAACACAGTAATCATAATAGCTGATGCTTGTTGAGTGCTTCTACTGTGTCAGGCTTTGTTCTAACAGCCTTTTCTGCATTATCTTATTTACATTTCAGTAGTCACGTGAGGTCTGTACTTAGTTATCCCCATTTTGTAGAGAGAAAAATGAGGGTACGGTGAGGTCACACAGCTAGTCAGTGATGGACTCCTGGTTTGAACCTGGTCATCTGACTTTAGAGCCCTCTGATGTAATTGATCACTGTGCTGTTCTGCTTTTTTGCTAGGCCTGTAATTCTTTGACAGCAGAGTGTGGAAGACTTCTTATTCCAGGGCAGCAGAGATGTGGGCTCCTTGGTCTGTTCCCTTTCTCTGATGAGGGCTTGTGGAGATGGCAATAACTACACAAGTGTCAGAGGAAGTTCACATACCTCTGACAAGCGGCATTGGAAGAAGACCAGGAATAGAAAGGTGCAAGGAAGTTAGATTTACAGAGATAATGGGAAATAGAAATAAGTCATTTGGCTATGGAAGATACTTTTTCTTCTTCTTTGAATTCTAGATTTGTTTTCATTTCTTAACTGTCTTCTAACCCAAATATCCTGTGGTTGCTTCACACCCCCCCCCCAAAAGTTTTTAAATATTCTTTACAAGAGAGCTCTTTTTCTCTAGATAGGTAATGTTCAGTTGGCATAGCCCTCTTCAAATTTAGTAATGAGACCAGGAAGTCTTTAAATGTTGGTGAATGGCATTTGTCCATTTGAGGCAACTCATGAATAACTTCAACGAAAATAAAAAAATAAGCAAGGCTATCATATTTGAATAATGAGGTGCTCTTTTTTTCCCAACTGCCAAAACTTTTTAATCTTTGTCAACAATTGTTCTGTCCTCCGTCTTATTTAGGTTGCATCTGTGCGACTCTGAGCTCAGGAGCCCTGACAAGCGGCATATGAATTCTGTATTCATTAGTGATCTTGATCCAAATGCCTCTGTCCCTGCCATGGGGGCTCAGGTGTGGAAGCTGCTGGCTAATCCCACCAGCTGACATTCAGAGGTTTAATGACTCCATAGGAAGGTGACCACTTGCTGGGAGGTTTGCTGACGGAACCCACGCAGCAGACAATGGAGATCAAGGAAGACTATCAGTGTTTAGCCGAAGCACCTTCCTGTGCAACTTGAACCCTGTTGGCATCAAGCAGAGTTTTAATAAATGCAAAATTAAAAAAAATAATCTGACCTTCGATAGCTATCATAACAATGATTTTTCTGTCTGTATTGATATTGATGGTGTTTAAGACAGTTTTTCTTGTAGCACTTTAATAGGTGTCAGTTTAATGAGCTGAACTTGACTCACTTTTGCAGATTTTTAGATTTTAAGGTTATGTTGGTCTGGTTAATATATCCATTTAGGTGTGTTGTATGTCTGGGAAAAATCATATAGTTAGAACCAAAATGCATTCTTACTAAATGCTTTTAGGGATTTATGCTGACATTTTTATTTATGTGATCTCTAGCTTTTACAAAATTACTATTAGAATGTGAGTTCTTGGATTGACTTGTGACATGTCACTAGATGTTTTGACCTTTTTAAGGTCCTCTAGTCTAAAAATGTTGGATGTCTTATTATTTAGTAACAGCTTCATTGAGGTATAGTTTGCACCATACAATTTACTTAAAGTGTACAATTCAGTGATTTTTTTAGTACATTCAGAGTTGTGCAAATATCACTACAGTAAATTTTAGAATATTTTCATCACCCTCAAAAGAAACCCATACCCATTAGCAGTCACTCCCCATATCCCCTGACCCTCCCAGCCCTAGGCAACAACTAACCTATTTTTTGTGTTGAAACACTTGCCTATTCTGGACATTTCTCATGGTAGGAGTCATACAATATATGGTCTTTTGTGACTGGCTTCTTTAACTTACAATATTTTCATAATATTTCATCCATGTTGTGCCATGTATCGGTACTTTATTTCTTTTTTTATGGCTGAACAGTATTCCATTGTATGGACATACCGCAGTTTATTTATCCATTCATTAGTTGGTGGACATTGGGATTGTTTTCATATTTCAGCTATTAGGAGTAATGCTGCTATGAACATTCGTGTACAAGTCTCTGTGTGGATATATATTGTCATTTTTCTTGTATATACCTAGGAGTGGGATTGCTGAGTCATATGTTTAACCTTTTGAGGAACTGCCAGACTGGTTTTCAAAGCAGCTAGGTCACTAGCAATTTAAGAATTCTAATTTCTAACCCTCGCCAACACTTATTATCTGTCTTTTTGATTGTAGCCTTCCTGGTGGGTGTGAATTGGTATCTCTTTGTGGTTTTGATGGATTCCTTATTGGTAAGACTAATGTAACTGTGGGGCTGTTTAGATGGAACTGTTGAAGCACTGGACACACTTCTTTACACACTGGATTTGGGCAGTAATTGAATTGGTTGCTCATTTGTTTAGATACTGAAAGATCCCTTTTAGAGGCTCTCCCTGAGGCTGTTCTTGTCATTTGATTTTGGTCCTAATATACCTGCTTATTGGCTTTCCTTAAGATCTGCAGCATTAACATCATAAATTGTATCTTCATTTTTGGATCAAAAATGTATTAATTTTCTCCTTAGTTGTATTAAATGTAATGCATTAATTTTTAGAGATGTCAGAACCCAAAGATAACATTTCTGGGGCCCTGATTAGAATTATTCTTAGTAGTCATATCCAGTGGAGTTAAATAGTTAATTTTAGAAATGAACAGATATTAAAGATGGCACTCATTTTGTTAAGTGGGTGATTTGGAGAATTACCATTGACCTTTAGAATAGATATTAATGAGAAGATCCTGCTGATGGTTAAAGCTTCTCACCAGCATCAGATATTTTGAGTTGTCCTTCTTTTAAAAAGTGAATTTATTCTCCAAAATTTGAACCCACTGGTAGGCCAACTTTGGAGAGGCAGAAGGAACTTCTTGCTCACATTTTCATCTTGTGGTGTTTTAGAAGGCAGATGGAAGTTTTGTTTTTTCACCTGATGCTTCAACAGCAAGACTGCTCTCTACCGTAAGAGTTTGGAATTTAACATGTAATTGCTTCTCTCCCTTTGGTTTTCTAGGATTCCTTAGTCTTCCTTGACTTAGAAATATCCACTTAGATGTCTGTTCTCTGGCCAAGTCTGTGTCTTCCTTGTCATGGTGGTGGCTCATTATCATTTCTACCCTTGCCATTGTATTCTGCCTTTGATGAAAGTTGAAGTTCAAAGTGGGATTTTTGGGTAAGGAGGTTGAAGGAAATTTTAGAAAGTTTGTTCTATTTTTCCTGTTTAGTATCAGGAAGCAAAAGGGGATTAGAAGGGAGGAGGCCAAGAAGGAAAGATATAGTTTACCAAAATCTGCAATGAACTGGGAATGGATTCCTCCTGGTGCCTAGGCTCTGGAATTCAAGAATCAACAAATCTTAGGAAAGTGACCTTGTATAAAATTTGAAGGTCTCAATTTCCAATTCTTTGAGGAGTAATGAAAATACTACAAATGTTATAATTGACATAGTTATTGACTTTGAGAATTCATTGATTTTTTTCTGCCAAAAATATTTCTGTGCAAATTTTTCCCTGTCTTCTACCCTGCTATGTAAATACTGAGTTCATTTTTTTATAAAGTCAATATGTAATCAGCAGTTACTTATTGGGGACCAACAGAATGCAAGGCATTGCACTGGGTGCTGTAACCCAGAGGTAGTATTGAAAGAGGCCATTCGTTCTGTCTGGCGGTGGAAGGTCCTTATACAGCCATATGCAAAGTAGATTGAAAAGAAGGGTTTATTTGATTCTGTAGTAGATGGGTAATTATTTGTGATGCATTTCTTTGGAGCAGGTGTTCTATTTGAAATGTTTTCACTTTACATATTCCCTGTAACTGTGGAATGTAAGGGAAAATATACCATATAAGAGAAATATTTCACAAAGTATATTGCTTGCTGCACCTGTGGCACAAATCCAGCAGGCAAAAATAACTTTTTTGTGACCAGAGACTCTTTAATCAGAGAGTCAAGAGCTAGATTCAGGGATGATGTTGAATAGAAATAAATGTTTAGTGACTTTCAACTGTACAGGTAGAATTAAAAGGAAAATATTATTTCTATATTCTACATCATGATATCAAAGAGAAAATGGACTTTCCCCCCATCTCTTACCAAATTGAAATGCCTTTGCTAACTTGGGTCTCAGGGTCATAATTTAAGGCACTAAAAATACTCCCTCTTTCTAAGTCATCTTTTTTTGTATTCAAGCCAAGCCAAGATCTGGAATGTTGTAGCTCCTTGGGAAAATAAATAAGAAGTTCCTTTATTCATCGATTTCATTCCATTCTAGAAATCTCATTTTGTAAAAATTTTGAATCACAACCACTTACTGAACAATGACTTTTCATGGGAAGAGAAGGGACGACCCCCCCCCCCCCTTCCAATCCCTGTATTTCATGTCAAAAGTGAGGCTGTGTGTCACAAATCCAAGAGGTCATCTGTGGTTAGAGGCTTGCAAGGTCTTGAACAATGGCTTTTCTGTGTTTCTTGTATACAGACTAGAGAAACGGAAGAAGTGAAATACAGGATTGAGTGTAACTGGATGGCAGCTTAGAATCTTATAAGTTTTGCCTTGGCAGGTAATTTGGCATAAATTGTTAATGTAAATCTGGGTTAGTGGTGAAGACGTTATTTTAGTAAAAAAGATAAACTGCTGATTAATTCAGCATAGAACTCAATTACAAATTGAAAGTGTCTCTGCGGGACTCCCGGACCCTAAAGACAGCAGATGTTGAATTGATACTCCAGCATATTTCACAGTGGTATGAAATATTAACATGGTTTATTATACTTGTGTGGTGTGCGGTATCAGAAAGGGGGAGGCGGGGTGGGGGGAGGGCATGTGGGTGTGCAAAGCAGCCAGGCATCACACATTTGCTAATATACACTGAAGTGCTATTAAGAATTTTAGGAAAGTTTCTTCTTATTTTTAAAAAAAATCAAATAGCTCTGTGGAAATATTAAGTTTAAAATAACATTTAGGCTAAATATTTAAATGTGGTAGCTATATACGTTCACATTGTACATGTAAATGAACATAAAACAAAAATAGTAAACTTACTAACAATTTTTAAATGGTAAGTGGGACCACTGCCTATAAGAGTAGGGGAACTTGAGGGCTTGAACTGTGTATCAGTGAGTTAATTGTCAGCTTTCTGCGCTGGAAAGTTTTCATGGGCTGCTGTACTGTTTTTACCTTCTGATCTAAAACATATGGTAATTTCAAAATGCCCCTATAATTTTCACTGGCAGAGAAGTTTCATTTCTAGCCAAAGAAAAAAGGCTTCACAGTTTTCATGTATCTGTATTAACTCAAGGGGGGAAAAGTCAGCAAATTTTATATATCGGAAGATCTGAATAAATGGAACTGCCAATATTTGAAGGGCTTGGCAATTCGTAAGAGGCATGAGAATAAAGTTGGCTTAGATGAGATATTTCAAAGCCATTACTACTATTATGACAGTTATTTTTTTGCTTCACAGCCTATATCAAGTCTAGGTTTTGCTAGCCGAAGTAAAAACAGTTCCAAAAATAGCCAAATGATTACGATAAGAACTAATACACCCTGGATACCCTCTCCTATTATGAAGGTTTTTTTAAAGTGCCTTCTCAAAGATTTCTGAGACATAAAAATTTGGCAAAGGCAGGTCAGTGAGCAAAGAAACCAGAAGTTTCTTGGTACCCACGCCACCAGAAGAACATCTTTTATATCCCATTGGAGTGGCCTTTAAGGCCTTGATAACTATTGTGAGGTGGTGGGCATTCTGAGGCATGAGGGTGCCACTGCGTTCCATTCCCCGAGTTTAGTGATCTCCATCTGGGTGCCAAGCTCTGTGACTGGTTATGAGACATGGTCCTTTTCTTAGAGGCATTTACAACCTAGAGGGTGGACAGGTCCACAAACTATGGAAATTATGGCATGAAAAGTGCAGGAGAACAGTAGATAGAAGGAGGTGTAGAGGTAAGAAGAAGAGTTGGTGGAATCTCTCTGTGGGGGTGGAGGAGGAGGCTGTAAGATGGCCTCAAAGAGCATGTGACTCCTCGCTTGAAATTTTTCTGTCTTGAGTTTGAGGAAGGAGTGGAGCAGGGAGGCTGAAGAGAAGGAGAAGAGACCATTCTAGACAAGGGCATCAGGTACAGAGGCGTGGGGGCTCCTCCTGCTCTAACTTTGTCAGTTGTGTAATCCTGGAAGTTTGGACCGCTGAACATATTGGGAAATATGAAAATGAAACTCCAGACAGTGTCTGAAGTTGTCTAGGTGGTCATTTCCTGAGTCAGTGTGGCCTTTTAATTAGCATCTGCTCTTCAGTGTGGAATAAGGCCGAGCTTAGCATCCCTGTCCCTGCATGTGAATATTTAGTTTAGAAAGCTGCCACGTTCCATTAGAGATGGTTGTGTTTCGGCAGTGGGTGCAGGAGCTGTATAGACTTTTCAGATGTCCTTTGAGATTTACGTTGCCGTGTAATTGGGAGATGCTGGTACTTAGTGTGTTGTGCATGGCAGAATGTGAGATTACCTGCTGTAATGAGACCCCAGCAGCATACCCAGGGAAGGCAAAGTTTTAACCTTAACAGATAATGTTACTTGTGGGTTTCTGGGAGGTAATTTATACCACTCTCCCCTAACCCTGAAATTCTGTAGGAACAAAAATAAAAACATGGTATGAGGTTGTGCTAAATAGATATTTTAAAATTCCACCTAGTAATACAGGTTTTTTTTAAGTATTTGCAGTGAACATTGTATCCGCAGGATGCAGTCACACTTGTAGTCATTGGCATTCTGTCATAATGTTGGAATATTGTTTTTCTGAAATTGGGACTTCAATGATGTCAGAATATTAAAAAGATTTAAGGACGCATTATCTTTGATTCAGATACATTGGTTTCTTCTAATTCAGATCAGTTGAATCGGGGTGGTAGAGGAATAAAAAGGGTGTGATGGAAAGTGTGGGCATGGGCTTTGGAAGAAGTCTGGGACTGAAGATTGATTTTTGCCTCTTGTGTAACCCTTGTAACCCTAGTTTATAAAATATAAAACTCATTGGCAAACAGGCTCAGGTTAGCACTTGAAGGGGTCGTTTGGCGAGCCGTGTTTGTAAATTGCAGTCTGGCTTAACAGAAGTTTGCTCTCTTATCCTCTGGCCTCTTTGGACTCTACACTCTCCGGGCCAGGTCTGTGGCTGTTCAGACTTTGTCCCCAGTGGTTAGCACAGTGTCTGTGGGGAGCATTAGTGTCATCAGTGAATGCTCGCTGAACTGAACTGACCTTACACTTCTTTCAGGGGTTTTATATCGTTTGAAATTGGCTTCATATGTGGCCATCTTGAAACTTCCTAGACCAAGAGTGCTCTGTACTGCCTTGGGTCTCCTTCCTGTCCCTCCTAATCCTCATGAGGCTGCAGAAGCGGATCATGCAATCTAGTGTGTTCCCCAGCATAGCCTTCCCCGCATCCCTGCGCTCCACAGTGGTTTCCAGCCTCCAGCCCTTGGAGTGGATGGGCTCGGTGTGAACGTGGCGCTTCTTTATTGTGTGACCAAGGAACAAATTCACTTCATTTCCCCCCTCTGTTTCCAGGTGATAACCTTTTCAGCATCTACAGGAATATATTGGCAGAGTTATCCCACTGACTGAATTGTTTTATGGAGGGAGAGAGAAATATTATTAAGATCTTATTACTACCTGGGCAGCTTGGTTTTCATTTGGAGGATTGTTGAACATGTTTCTCACTTTCTTTAAACCCAGTCTTGTTTTTTCTCTCTGATTATATTTGATTCAGTGCAGCCTTGCAAATATATATTATGTACACATATGCTGTGAGCGCTGATTTCTTCTCCTTGTGGAAAGCAGTATGTTCCTATCTCTCTTGGTCCTTTTCCCTCTGGAAGCTTAGGTGTTTTTCCTTCTAGTCATTGTCTCAGAATCCAGCAAAACCTCTTGTCCACCACTGATTTTCATGGTGGGATAGGAAGACATAGGCTTTGGTGATGCCAGGCACTAAGTTGGCATGAATCCCCCACTCCCACTTACAGCCGTGTGCCTTTTGGTGCATCAGCCAACTTTCTAGCGCCTCAGTTTCCTCTGCTGTACAGGTGGTGATTATGAGGATGAAATAAGGAACATAAGTGTTTGGCTAAACCCAGGGATGTGGTGGGTGCCTATGTTAGTTTCTCACATCCTTGCCTCTTTCCTTCCACCCTAGAACTTGCTAACAATTCTGCTTGTAAAACCTGTGTTAGGGGCATTCCTGTTTTTTTTATTCCTTCCAATAGACCTTGGATAGAAGCATTATCCCCATTTTCCCAATGGGCAGTCTGTGGCTCAGAGAGCTAAGTGCTGTGTTCATTAGTGACCCAGCTCTCCTGGCATTTCTCATTCTGTGTGCTCTGTGACAGCCTTATGTGGCCCACTGTGCCTGGCAGCCTTGGACATCTCCTCTCCTAGCCCTAGGGTTGCAATCTGGGACAGGCCAAGTTGGCCATGACTTGGTTGGCAGTTCCTGGTTCATGAGCACCCCTCCCCATCCCTGCTGAACACTCCTTAGATCACCCTGCACTCACAGCAGGTTTTCCCTCATTATTTGCATCACCCAGATCATGGGCGCCATAAAAAGCTACCGAGGAAAGAAATGACAGCACCATCTACCTTAAAGACATAGTCACTAATTCACTCCTCCCTTTGGGCACACCCAGCAGCAGCTGCACCTCCATTACACCGGACAGTTCCCGGGTATTCACACAAGTAGACTGTGTTTACCCAAACGGTTCAAGCCAAAAACAAAACTCAGATACCTTTGTTTTTGTTGCACAGCCCTGTTTAAAATAATTAAATTAACTTCTCCCACTGTAAGATACGGGTTATGGGACACATCAGGTCTGCTGCACGATACAGGGAGCCTACTGCGTGGAGGGGGGGACTGTTTTAAACACTTTTTGAGCTCTTTAAATTTTATCCAACCGTCAGCCATGAATGACTCCTTCAGGCCCAGCATGTCTTCAGGCCACCACCAATTACTGGGTTTAAACCTCTCCTCTGGAGTGTCTGTCTTTGAATGCTCTGGTTCCCTGGTCCCTAGTGGGGACTGATGCAGTTTTGAAATTACCCCTTTTTGGGTAATTAATTTGTCTCATAATTAATTTCATCTTTTAGTTTGGTAAAGCTATGAATACATTTGAAGTTGATGTTTTATTTGTTTCTGTGTTGATGTCCACACCCAGCACTGTGTTAGCTGCCTGGGACAGAGATGGAGATGGTGTGGCTTTAGTCCCCCTTTTAGAGACCCAACTCTGGTCACAGCCAGACTTTTATCTGCTCTGCTGCCGATCATCAGAGCAGTAGCAGATCAGAGTGATAAAAGATAATGCAGATTTTCCCAGATGAATTTGGACTGCTTTCATTCTATGTGAGTAAAGTCCTTAGTTTTCAGTAAAGGAGCAAACTGTTATGAAATAAATATCCTCCGATGTAATAGCAAGTAGGAAAATTGATGAAAGTAGTGTGAGAGGTGAGCTATGATGCCGCCCACATCCTTAGTCCCCTCAAGCAAAGGCAGGAGGGCCACTGTCCCGACTCCTGGCTTGGCAGTGGGAGGGAGGGCAAAGGGACCCTCTGCAGTGCCCTGAGAAACAGAGCCATGAGAGCTCTCTTCCTCGTGAAAAGGCGGGATATTTCCATCTCAATCCCCTTAACGTCAGCACCTCAACTACGGAAATAAAAGATATTTTCCCAGCATATAACCAATTTTTTTTTTAAGAATTAAAAATATTTTAGTTACAAATTGATTATTTAAAGTGACTTACCATATATTTGTATTTTCACATTCCAAAGCTGTATCTAAAATAGTACGTTAGTTTTTTAGTCAAATGCGTATTTCATATTTTGTAAGTAAGGCACTGTTCAGAATGCATAACTGAACAGCTGGATGTAGAAGGTTTATTTAAAGAGTATTAATTTGATGCTGAGCTGTCCAGGGTGCCCATTGACTAGGGCACCTACACTGTACTCTGGTGACATTCCCAATCTAAAAATCACTTAGTTGAGAAGAGAAATTCGATTGTACTGTAGACGAGAATAGTGTGGAAAAGTTTCTTTGCGGTGCTATTTTGGACCTGCACCATAGCGGAGGCCAAGGTAATCTATCAGTTTGTGAGTGTCTACAAAATGCAACTCTCCAGATAACAGGTTTAAAGTAAAGATTTAATACAGTCTCCATCTCCTATGATGTTGCAGTGACAGTTTAAAACTCATTCTCTAAATCTCAGCAGACTTTATCGCTAGCAGTGGGCCAATATAAAGTTTAATAGCATTACAACACATAAATCATCTTTTAAAGATGCTGCTAGTAGCTCCAATATTAAATGCAGACAATCGCCTGTGTTATAAATAATTTATCAAACACCATTTCAGATTAGCCTTCCATGCTGAGTTATTTATTTTAGCCTTTTCTGTACGATTCCTAAGGCACTTTTTGAAAGATCCATTACTGGTCAGTTTAATGAACTTGGGGGTCTGTTTTGTCCCCTCAAGCACTCGGGTACAGCTGTGGTGACCATTACATGGCCGACGTGGACCTCTTTGTGCCTTTTACAAGTGCTGCCCATTTGTCATGTAGCGGTAAATGGAGCTGCACATTGGAGTCCAGGGACACATTGTGCGATGCAGTGATGGAGACAAACAGATAGCTCTATAAAGTGCTGCTTGTCACAGCTGACTTGTAGTACAGTACATCACTCTTATTGTAATCTCATTTAAGAAGCAGGGGTGGCCCGCGGGACTGATATTCCCAGTTAGTTTGGTCTTTGTAGCCATAAAGCAGGAAGTGCTCCTTTTATATTCTCTGAACTTCAGGGAGTGTGCTTTTTGCTTGGATTAATTATTACAGGAACTTCTCCATGGCACTGGGTGAAGATTTGTCAGCACGTTTGTGTGGGCCGCCTCCTGGCCTGGGCTGTAGTGTGGCTGTCATTGCTTAGAGATAAACTGTATTTCTAGGAGCCCTCTGGCTTGCTTGATTAAATAAGTTAGCATTTATTAAGCAACAGCTACATGCCAGACACTATAGTAGGTGCTTGTCATACTTTATTTCTGATTCTTGCAGCAGTTTGTGAGGGCTCCTAATTTATCATCACTGTATTACAGAGGAGGAGGGTGAACCCAGAGAGGTGAAGTGACTTGCTCAAGGTTGCACAGCAGTAAGTAGGAAACTGGGGATTCAAATCTAGTCGGTCCACATCTGCCAGATTACCTTGACCCTGGGTCCCCCAACTAACTTTCAACCACTAGGGTCATGGTGATCTTTTGCTTGAGCGTTTCAAAATAAAAAGAAGCTATACCATTAGCCTGGGAGATGTTTCTGGTAGCCAGGGTGAGTCCTCCTGGTCCATCTACATACTAATCCAAGTTCCTCTGTGACTAGCAACATAAATCTGTGAGCAGCTGGCTGAGGAGGATGCCGACCTGGCAGTGGGAGAGCATCCCACCTGGGCCTGACAGCTGGGGTCGTGGGCTCTGCAGGGCCCTTGTCAGAGCCCTCTGTCACAGCTGTCCCCAGTCAGATGATGCGCAGGACTCAGGTCACTCTGCATCTTCCAAGAAAGGGAGGTGCAGTTGCCCTCTGAAGAATGAATCCCAGAGGAGGAAACAATGCTTCTTGCCCGTATTGTGGGCCAGAGACAGATACAAATGTGGTGTTTCCCTACCTCTTGCTTTTTGTTTGTGATTTTTTTGATAGTTTTCCTAAATAGTTGGTAGCACGTGTTAAAGACAAGAGTTGTTTAATTGTGAAATTCTACTATAAACAAAACACAGTATGAATATGCCCAGTAGCACATTTGCATATGTGTCTAGAATTCTGGGAATGGAAACCCTGTGGTGAAAGACAGTATTCGACGCGTGAAGCAGTTCCTGGGACATAGTGGGTGCCTGTAAATATTTGTTGAAGACATGAACTATGTAAGTAGTGGGTGGACAGCAGAGCCTTGTTTGTGTTTTGAGAGGGCTTTGATGGGGGTGGGGCTATGTGAAATAACACTTTGGATCTTAATATTGATCTTTGTTATATGACATTGTAGACATGTTTATTTAGGTGGTAGTCTGTGGGCAGTTTGTGAAACACAGTGCTCACCGCCCCCCTGGAAATGACCCTCAGAGGAGCTCAAAGAGAAATTGGCAACCACCGTCCTTTTTTTAAACTTGCCCGAGTTCTGAAGATCCCTGGTGATGGGGGAATGACATACCCTTAATCAGGGAACTGCTGTCCACTGTCCCCGACATGCCAAGAAGCCCCCAGCCCAGAACTGAGACAGGTTACTTGTGAGCTGGCGTGGTGCCATGGCATGCCGGCCCTGGAGCCTGAAGACCTCTTTTACTATTTACTAGCAGTTTGACCTTGGGTGAGGTCGGTCTCTCTCTCTCTCTCTCTCTCTGCCATAGTTTGTGGCAGCACCAACCTCAGAAGAGGGGTGGGAGCAGGGATAAAAACCATGATTGTCGAAGTGCCTAACTCAGCACTTGGCACATTATAGTAGTGCTCAATAAAATGTAAGGTTCATAACATTTTTGAGTCTGGTGTATATGAGGAGGGTAGGACTGGGGGAAAAAGTAAGGGACTTGTGAGATTCCTTTTTCCTTAAGGAATTATCTTCCCTAAAACTGGTGGGGAGGAAAGGAATTTAAAAGGTGTTATCCCAATTTTTAAAAGCCTTTATTTTACACTTAAATAATAGCACACATGATAATTTTATGAATAAAACTATACATAATATATCTTAAATGTGCACATTTTTAAGTTTTGTAAGTGTATCTACTGACAGAATATTTGTAAAATAGAGGAAGGCTCACCTACAACTCAGCACTGTCAGCATTCTGGTATCTGTGTGCCCGGTCTAATTGATTGACATTAGATATGCATGCCTAATATCATGTGTGTATTTCAGTTTCCTTTAAGTCTCCCTCATCCCCATCCCCAAATATAAAATAATTTTAACTCCAGTCCTAATTGCTGCCAGCAGGATTTGTGACATCCACTAGGTACTGTTGGCTGGCTCCAGGCACCAGCAGCAAAAGCAGCAATGACAAAGCAAAGGAAATAATGCAGCAGAGAAGAGAAGGAAAGTAGAGATGGTAGGTCAGGAACGGGGAATAAACAGGATGCCCCTAACACACGCAGGCATGCATGTTCAGGATTGTTTAATAAGAAAAACGAGTTGGAATGAGGTTGCATTTGTTAAGTTAGTGGTTGGCTTTTGCTGTGTGTCTGGTAGCATCAGCAGCAGTCATCTCCTCTAAGATGCTTCTTTATTACCACCTTCACTAGTTTCTGGTAAGGCTTAGGCCTCATAGGCTGTTGGGAGTCCTGGGAGAGAATTCCTGGTTACAGGATCTTGTTACGGGGCTGTATTGTGCAAGAGAATAACCGACTTTGGTGCCCCACGTAGGAGCCAATCAGAAAGTGAATAAAACTGGTGGAATAAAGATCAGAATGACACCCTGGCCTTTGTTGCTGGGTTGCTGAGGATCCCACTTCTGGCAGAGCCATCTCCATCCTTCGCTGAGTCTGTAGAGGGCGCTGATGACACTGGAATCCCACTGTCTGGCTGAGGGCAGGCAGAGGAGCAGGAGTCCTGAGTGGTCTTTCAGATCTCACAGCTTGAAGTCAGAGAATTTGCCCATTGATGGTCTCAGGCTAGAATTTGGGATGGGGAGCCTTATTTCTCAAAGGATGTTACTGTATGTGCTCTTTAGTTTGCATATTTATGGACTCTCATGTCCTGGTGGGTAGGGAAGGGGCTGCAGCACAAGTTAGAATCTCTTCTTTGGGAGATTGATTCACTTTTGTCAGATTGCTTCACTTTTGTCATTGTTGCATAAAGAGCTCGAACTTGGTGTTCCCCAGGTCCCACCTTGCTTTCTCCTGCCTGCCTTCTGTTTCACTGCCCTGTTTTATGAGTGCCCGGTGTGCGGCCTTTCCTTCAGCCCTCTCTGAAGCTTTGCTGACCCAGCCAGTGTTCCCACCGCTCCTTCTGTTACCTGCTAGCCATACATTGTAGTTCCTTGGGTCTGATGTCCCCACTAGACTCCCAAGTCCCTACAGGGCAGGGATCTCTGGGTCTTCATCCATCTCTGCAGTCCTAGCTCCCAGCACAGGACCCGGCATGTTGTAGGCCTTCTTGGGTAGGAAGTGAATCAAGCTATTTTTTACCAGTAACTGTTGGGAACTTAGACTTGCTTCTTAAAGGAAAAGTAGGAGAAAGAGTAATTCAAGGAAATGAATCACTTCAATGAACATGTAGGCTCGTTAGGGAGGTGATAGATTCTCTTGGGCAAGAGGTCCCACACTTGACTCTGCCAGCGTTTCCCCAGAACTCTCATGTTTGGTGTTACTTTTCCCTATGATACTGACTTTCTTCACTGTGTTATCAGGAAGTATGTTCCAACCATTGTTGGATATTTTCAATCAGGTGTTAGCAAACTACAGCCCATGGGCCAAATTCATTCCACTGCCTGTTTTTGTTAATGGTTTTATTGGCACATAGGTACACATATTTGTTTACATGTTGTCTTTGGCTGTTTTGTGCTATCATGGCTGAGTTATGACATATACTATATATTCACAAAGCCTGGTCCCCTTACAAGAAGAATTTACTGAGCTCTGGTAAGTTGCTCTCCGTCTACCCTCAGTTATGTGGTGATTGGCCTGAAGCAGTGTGTGGAAGAGGGGTGCATGCATAAAAGGTTTGAAAGGCCTGGGTCCCGCACTTACCAGATGAGGAACCTGTGGCAAATCATTGAGGCACTTTGAGACCTTTCCTTCATCTGTAAATGGGCATTGGAAACAGTGCCTGCCTCCAGGTGAGTGTGCGCACTGCTGGACATCGTTGTTGCCATTCTCTTTCTCAGGAGGAGGAAGCCAAGAAGCTGGTGAGCGAGGCCATTGCAGCTGGCATCTTCAATGACTTGGGGTCTGGAAGTAACATTGACCTCTGTGTCATCAGCAAGAGCAAGCTGGACTTCCTCCGCCCGTACTCAGTACCCAACAAGAAGGGGACCAGGTGAGTGAAGGAGGTGCAGTTCTTCCCGTGCCCCATGGCTTCCGTGGCCACCCTTGGCCTCTCCGTGGCATCTGGACAGAGTATACTTTTAATATTTTTATTGATTTCAGAGAGGGAGAGAGAGAAACATCAGTTGGCTGCCTCCTACATGCCCCCCACTGGGGATCGAGCCCAAAACCCAGGCATGTGCCCTGACCTGCAATTGAACCATGACCTCCTGGTTCATAGGTTGACGCCCAACCATTGAGCAACGCCGGCTGGGTACAGAGCTTTCTTGCTTCTTACCCACGTTAAGTAAATCCAGTGTCCCCAAACCAGCCTCACACAACAAACCTTTGAGTCATTTGATTTATGATTCTGGGCTGCTGTCAGGTATAGAAAAGTGATTTAATTTGTAAAATGTTGATGGGAGAGGTGGAGTGAGACCCACAAGAGTCCTGGGTGGAGGGTTGGGGGAACAGGGTTGAATTACCTGCTGTTTTTTCTGTGTGAAATTCAGTGTGAAATTCTGTGAGAAGATGCATTTTTCCCGGGGAACCGGTCCGTAGCTTTTCTCCGAGTGGTGCGCGTCCTAAGAGGGTATAAACCACTGGTTAAGAGTCTCTGAAGCCCAGCCATGGGAGCTAACAGGTGTTTCCGACTCCTGAGGGAGCTGTGCCAGTTAGCCTGTGGCATGTGCTGAGCCGCACCGGGTCTCATTGGTGCAGCCCAGGCTCAGAGCGGGGACAGGTTGATTTGCTGAACAGAAATGCACCGTGTCCAGCCCTGGTGGCTGGTGTGTGCAGATGAACCACTATTTGCAATCCCGCATGGTTGTCCAGCTGCTTGACCATCCTGTGTCTCCTGACCTCTTCCTGGAGCCTGAGCAACTCAACGTGTGTGTGGCTCCTTGAGCACTGTTTCCAGCTGCATTCATCCGAGGATAGCCAGCACATCGCCTTCTGGAACGCTTGCTTTAACTCTGACTACATACACTCAAAACCCAGATCAGGGCTAATTCACAAGGAAAGACTAGGACATTGAGAACCAGCAGGCACTCATTGCAGTGTGTGCTCAGCATTGCAGAAACTCAGTGTGTTCTTGATGGGGTTCAGCAGCAGAGAGCTCTGGTTAGGGGTTGGGGAAATGCCATTACCTGGCGTGGTGACTTTGAAGTGATGGAGGTAGTGTAGGTGCTCTCCAGTGACCCCACACAGTTTGTGGGAACTTTAGCGGAAGAGGAGCAACCTTTCAGGCCTGAGCTGTGTTGGAAGCAGGCTTGGCCGAGCTCTCTGAAGTGGGAGCAAGTGCCCCTGCATGACCCACTTCCCTGCTGTTTGCAAGTTGCAGCACGACCTGAGCAAGTCCATGGTTATCCATCCAGACTGAATAGTGTGCTGGTGAGGATTCTGGAAGGCTCGTGTGAGCCATTGAAAAGTAGCACTTGTGGCGGGCAGAACCTGTGCTCAGCGCAGGAGTCCTTGTCCAGAGGGAAGTGCAGCAGCGGCACATCTTACTCCCGTGGGACGCAGGTCAGGTTTATAAAGGATTCTGTAAACTCGCGAGTACAAACAAAAGGGCCCCTTGGCTAGTTGTGAACATCCATCCAGTGAGTGGTGTGAAAGGGGCTGTGGCAGGTGTCAGTAACCTGCCTCTGGGTGGCGCTGCTCCCCCCTTGGTGCCCAGGCACTGCAGCAGGTGCTAGGTGGCAACAGTGCCTACTGTGGCACCTCACTGTTATCTTTTCTGCCAGTGGCGGAGTGATGGGGGTACTGCCTGGGTTAGGAACCTCTCCCAGAGTGGACAGCCAGGGCAGGGCAGAGCCTTAGGCTGGGGTAGGCATCCTGTGCCCGTTCCCTGTGGACCTGGCCCTGCACATGCCCGTCAGCTCCTCTGCTCTCAGCCCTCGGCAGCCCATTCTGCCGTCCACTGTTGCTTACGGTAGAAGCCCTCCCTGCGCGCTTCTCCCAGCAGGCTCCTCTTGTGTGTCCAAGCCTCCAGGCGCTGCAGTTCACATGCTTTGGGTACACAGGAGCTGAGTGGGGCTCTGACTCCACACCACAGGGGAGGGTGGGGAGCGTATTGAAAGGTGCAGGCGCAAAGGAGTGTGGAGGGATGGTGAGGTGCAGCAGAAATAAAGGCCAGCCATTCTTTGCTGTGCAAGTTCTTGAATTTATACAGAGCTCCGTCACATCGCCCTCTTTTCTGCTTCCTGCTTTCTGAGCACAAGTGTCCATTTGAGAGGATGGATTTTCGAGGAGCACGTGGTCATGGCACAGCCAGCAGCGTCCTGTAGTTCCTGCCAGGTTGACAGAAATGATGCCAGGGCAGACCAGAGGAGCAGTTGGATTTGTGTTGCTGTGTGACCGTAATGTAATTCCTGGCCCCATCACGAGGACCAGCAGTTCAGATACGTTCTTACAGACTGCCTTGCGTCCAAGAAACCTGTCAGATTCACTCCAAGATAGTGCTGGGTGTGTCCCAATGGAGACCCACCGTGTCTCTGCAGGGGACAGTTCACTTTTTCTTGGGTCTTGAGAGTGTGGTCTAAAGTGAAAGCCCAGAGTCTGGCTGTGGTCATTTTTATATTGTTTATGCTTCCAAATATTCCTAAGTGTTTAAGGAAACAGGTCAGCCTTGTTGCCACACCAGAGAAGGGTGGTGGCAGCTTAATGGAAGGATTCGCTCCTGCTGGTTACTGAGAGGTGCTTTCTGGAGGATGAAGCTTGAAGGCAAATGACCAAATGTTCTCCAGCATTGCCTGGGGCTGGTGAGGTGGGAGGAAATGTGAGTGCCCACTAAGTGCCTGGTGCTCTGCCTGATCCTTCAGTAAAGTGCATCCTGTCTACTAGTGTTCCTGTTGTGTAGCTCTTGAGAACTGTGGAAAGTGAGTTGAGTCCCCCCAGGATGCAGAGCTGGAAATCAGGAAAGCCAGGATCCCAGTCCCAGCCTCTGCCTGCTTGAGTACTCGCCCCTCTCTCCAGCCCTTGGGATCTTAACTCTTGGCTGTTTTGTGTTTCTCACTAGGTTTGGACGGTACAGTTGTGAGAAAGGGACCACTGCAGTCCTCACTGAAAAGGTCACTCCCCTGGAAGTCGAGGTGCTGGAAGAGATAGTCCAGACGATGGACACTTCCTGAATGGTGTCAGTGGATGGCTGGTTACTGCTCTAGAAGATGGGGGGCAACAGAGACCCCCCCCTGTAAGACATTTATTTCAGTTTGCTGATTGAGACCCAATAAAAAATGGAAACCAAATTGGGGCTGAGGTCTAGGGGCTGTGTGGTGGTTTTTTTAGCCATTAAGGCCCATCGACCTGGCCTCCCCTCAGGACATTAATCCTTTCCCAAGTGGGTCTGTGTTCAGGTGGGTGTAAGAGCAACGTATCCCTAAAAGCAGACGAGGTTCATGTTGGAGAAGTCAGATAAGGTGACTTTGCTTCTTCAGGTGAGCCTTATGAACTTACCCTTGTATTAACTTCCCTTCCCTTGGGGTAGGGTGGTCCCTGGGTGTTCTCTTTTTAATTTTTTCTTTTTTTTAGGATAAGGCAGCACAACCTTTCCCCCCAGCAGCCAAGTAGGAAGACAAAGCAGGTAGGTGGACAGCCTGCTTGGCCATAGCTGCGGGAAACTGGTCGCACTCTCAGGCAAGTTTCAGGGAAGTCAGAGGAATGCTTCAGGATTACTGTTTGTAATAAACAGGATACACTCATTTCACAAACACTTAGGCCTGGTGACTGGTTGAAATTGTACAGTCCTAGAGGCAGAGTGGTTCTCCTGACACACAAAGCAAGTTCTGTGTCTGATGCTGATTCCGGAGAGGGAGACGCAGGAGGGTCTCGGAACTGTAAGCAGACTCTTTGCAAAACACCTGTCTGGAATCCGAAAAACTTTGCGTGGCCAGTGCTGGGGCCTTGGCTCTCCTCAGAGAGAGCGTGGCTGTGTGAACCGTTCTTGGGCCAGCCTCCCAGGTTAGACTGCCAGGAGTGGGGCAGGGGGAACAGTGGAATTAGTTTAGGGCAGCAACTTGGCTGATGACTGTCAGAATTATCTGGGAGCTTAAAAAAATGCCGGGATTACTCAGGATGTCTGGGTCCTGAGAAGTTGTGTTTTTAAAGGTGCCTCGAGGAATTGTGCTTCAGTGTAAAGCTGTTTTAAAACTATTCCCGAATCATACTCATTCACACAAGTAACCCCTTCCCCAGTTTTATTTCAAACATAGAGGACAATACAAAGCAAAGGTGGCATCTGAAGAAAATCTCTCAAACCTGACAGTGTTAACAGTAGGACAGAGGTCACACATGGAAACAGAGCAGCGGCCCAGCCCAAGTCCTTTGTCGGGAGCTCGGTCAGGTCAGGATGCATATGGAGGGGCGCCTGTCCTCTGTGGAAGGCGGAACTGTCACCAAGTCAGTGGACAACAACTTGGACCATTTGAGGATTAACTTGAGTATAAAGACAAAATTCAATCTATTTCTTTCAGAGCTTGAGTTTTCCTTAAGTTCACATTTATAAATTAGTCTTCACAGTTAATCCTATTTGGGAACAAGAAATAAACACATTTCTAGTTTCCTTGACATAATACAGTTGTACATTAATTCTTGATTTACGTGGTCCATGGACTTGAGTTCTGTGAAAGGGTGAGGGCTGCCATTTTTTGGATCATCTACAATGTGCTAGACAACTTGCATATTTTATTTCAGATGCTGACAGCACCCTGAAGGTAGGTATCATTAGTCCCATTTTACAGATGTGGAAACTAAGGCTCAGAGAGGCTGAGAAACTTGCCCAGGGTCATGATAGGAAGTTACAGAACCAGGACTTACACAGAGAACAGCCTGAAGGCATGTTTTATATTTATAGCTTTGTATCCCTTGCTTCCGTCCCACGGAAAATGCTTAACACTGATCATTAAATGAACTGACAGCACTCCGGCAGGTGATGAAGTACCTGGCAGAGAGCAGGTGTCAGGAGAGGATGGCTAGGCCGGACTGCAGGGAAGTCACGCCTTTCAAATGCTGTTTGTCTTCTGAAGCTCTGTGCCAGGTGCTGGTTCTCATCCTCATTCATCAAGTTATAAACGTGGATAAAAACATTAGGAAAGTCTTCACTCTACTTATTTAAAATATTATGTCCACTTTATCCCTTAACAACAGAGTAAGTTAAGCACACAGCTTGACTGAAATGATTCTAAGCGCTAAACGGAACTTGCTACAGCCATTTTCAAAGGCTCACTACAAATCATAAAGTCCCACAATTCTGTTAGCATCAACCTTGACCAAGTCACGGAAGGAATTACCCTAAAGATTCACATTGCAGGGGTGTTTCATGGCTTGCTGAACCACACACCCTGTTAACAACCCAGCTGAGATTGTTCACAACAGTTTAAAGAAAGGACTTTTGAATTTGACCACCGGTGATGTGACCAGTGCCCCTCCCCCCCAGCTGCGGTGCATTCAGCATCTGTTGAAAGCTGGCCCCTGGGGAACCTGCGGAAGCCTCTCGTCTTAGTGGATCTAGGCTACCAGGTGGCCGCTTTGGAGAGAAGACCCAGGTAAGGCAGAGTGGTGCTGGCTCTGACAGGCACGCCGCCTCCACGTTCAGGTGCTTGAAGTCCACACGTGCATCTGTTTGGCAACCTGGTGCACATATCCAATGTCAGGTCTCTGGTTGGGGTCGGGGTAGATGCACATACTGACCAGCTCTCGTAACTGCAAGGGAGAGGACAGCTTGTGTTAGTCTTAAGAAAGCAGCCTTGCTGAGGCTCTGGCAGCACTATCTGCATCATGTAGCCCTCAAGGCAGCTAGGGGTGAGCAGTGATGCTAAGAGGCTAAGTGATGGGCACACTGTCACAGCCACCGCGCAGAGCCAGGGCCACTCTCGGCCTTGAAGGCCGTGCTTTAAGACCCTGAGAATGGTTGCCCCAAATAATTTTTGAAGTTTCAACTGTGCACACTGCTAGGCAAATCTGTGTGTCTGCTGTCAGTCACGCAGATGCCCGAGCCAGAGGACAAAACTGAAGGCGAGGGCTTATTGATCATAATAAATGCATTAACATGCAGCAGGGCTGCAGTCTGCACACCCCCTGGCCTCTATTGTGCTCATGAAAGACAGAGCTTTTAATTACACAGACACTGAAGGCTGCGCCCGCCTCGGGGTGGGGGAGGGGCGCCTTGAGCCTCTGATCGCCTCCCTTCTGATAGCCAGAGTGCCAATTATTTTAATGGTAATTAAAATAATGACCTTAAAAAGCCCACATCTTAACTTGCGTCCCTGGGCTGACTGCATCTGTCCCTCCCTCCCCCCCATTTAAATACCTGCTGCTGGAGGGGCTGGCTGCCTGTAGGGTCATGGTAGCAGCAGGAGAGGGTGGTCCTAAATAAGAGGGCTCATGTGGACTCTGTGGCCGTGCTCGGGGTGTCTGAGGCGGCCCTGGGGCTGCTGTGCACAACCCACGTCACTCCTGAGGTGTTCGGGGTCAGGCATTTCAAGCATCCCTCTGAGTTGTAT
Organism: Myotis brandtii; assembly: GCF_000412655.1. Classification (NCBI taxonomy): domain Eukaryota; kingdom Metazoa; phylum Chordata; class Mammalia; order Chiroptera; family Vespertilionidae; genus Myotis; species Myotis brandtii. The sequence goes on from NW_005370657.1 coordinate 3,861,391, forward strand.
GTCACCTTTCTGGGATTCCACCTCTCTCTAAACCCTGGAAGGCCCCAGCAGCTGAGCTGAGCCTGCAGCTGCTGGACACTCCTGGAGACCGAGCTTGCCCAGGATGAGATGATACTTTTCGGACCTTTCAGGATTCAGGGCAAGGTTGGACTCTGACAGGTGAAGTACCCAAGAAAACTAGATGAAGGTGAAGTTTATGTGACCCCCGTCATTTTACCATGCAGTTGGCAGTAAGTGCATGTTTGAAAATGTTAGAAATCAGGAGAAACAAAATTAAGTGTCTATTTCCATTTCTAAGAGGTGACAGAGCTTCAAAAGTGAGGTGTTTAGGGACTCCAGGGCCAAGAAGCACCTCTCGCTCCCAGACACAGCCTAGAAAGGTGCACATAACTGGGAAAGCCAGGGGCTGGGGAGCAGGAGCTCATGGAGGTGAACTACGGGAGAAGGGGGCTGAGGGCTTTATACAGATTTCATTTTAGCTTCATATCTGGGAGGCAGATTATGGTTCCCATTTATAAATGGGAAACTGAGGCACAGAGAAGTTATGATTTGCTCTGAGTTCCGTGGCTCCAGGCTTCTTGATGGAATTCTAGCATAGAATTCCAAATTGAAAAGGAGAAGAAAAACCAAATACAACTGTTAACTGTAAAGAAATTAACTAGTTTTTCTTTCTTGCCAACTCCAACTCCAGAGCACAAGCCCTTCCTCCAAGGGCACACGGAGAACTTGGTAGGCCCCTGAAGCAAAAGCCATGAGAGCACTGAACAGTCTAGGGGCCTGTCCTCCTGGCCCTTACCCTCCGTCCCCTGGGAGTTTGAAACCAGTGAGCATGGCATCAAGTTCAGAGGCTGGGTTCAAATCCTGCCTCCACCACTTGCAAGTTACATGACTTCGGGCAAGTGACTTAACCTGTCTGTGTCTCAGTTTCCTCACTGGTAAAATAGGGTGGGGGAGGATCCAATATAGTAGGTCATAAATGTGAAATGTCATTATCCTGAGGCAGTGAATGGCCTGTGGTCCTGCAGACTCCCCTTCACCCACTAGTGTTAACCTTGGATAGAAATAATAATGGATCTACTAGCATTAACCTTGAACAGAAATGACAATAATAGTTGATGCTCACTAAGCATTTACTATGAATCAGGCCCTTTGCTACATCCAAAGGCTACTTTTAATGATGATGGGGTCATTGTCAGCCTGTTGCTAGACTGAGCACATTATGTGCACTGACCCTGTGAGGTAGATTCTAGGATTACCCCATTTTACAGATGAGAAAACGGAGACTCAGAAAAGTTCAGTGTCTCACCCAAGAACAGTAGAGGGAGTATGCAAACTTATGTTTCTGTCTATACCCTCAGCCAAGCTGTGCTGTAAACCTGTCATTTCATCCTCACATTTTATTCATGAAGGTAAATATTAGTCTTATTTTTGAGGTCCGAAACAGGTGAAGATGATGATGCTCACACAGCCTGATGCAGACCTGTCAGTCTGTGTCCCTGGTGAAAATGTTGAAAATAACCCAAGGTGTGACTAGGTCTATGACAGCAAGGAGACCAGTGTGTTTGCTGGGTTTCCTGTCACTGGGGCAGCTAAGATCCTGCCACCTCCTGCGTCTGGTTCCTATTGCCTGACACCAGGCAGAGCTGGTCTCCGGGACATGTGGCAGCGAGCCCTACTCTCAGAGGTGTGCCCACTGCCTCCTCGGGGCTCCTGGTTTCTGTGCCAGTGGGTGGGCCACCAGCCTGCTGTCGGGCCCACACTGGTGTCTTTGAGAGCTCTTCAGTAACAACCATCTATTTTCTCCCTCCGAGTCACTTTCCCAGAAATCTTCCTTCCTCCACTCAAAGTGAACCCAAACTCAAGCCTCCTCCCCACGTGGCTCGCTAGGTCTGGCCCTGGGGCAGCGGACTCACCTTCTCGGAGTAATGTTCTCCAGGGAGAGGGGGGTAGTCGCACTGCTCGATCTTCTGGCAGAGCGAGAAGAGGTTCATCTTGTCTCCGTAGAAGGGGCTCTGGAGAGCCGCCATCTGCAGGGGAAGGGTTGGGAGAGGAGTTTTCAGCCTTGGGGTCCAGAGTGGGGTGCGGTCCTCCAGTTCCACTAGAGCGACTGTCCAGCAGGACGTCCACAAAACCCCAAGGAAGCTGGGATTCCACAGAAGTGGCCTTTTAACACAATCCTCGGTACATTAGCAAATTGAATGGGACAAAGGTTTCGGTGACAAAACTTTAAAGGCAATCAGCCAAATACTGGGGGCCAGCCGCATGCAGGGCCACACCCTGCCTCACGCCTTGGCTTTCAAGGACCGATGGTGGTCGGCACGCAGCAGATGGCGAATGGGCTCTGCTCGCTGGGATTGGTGTCTGGGCCTGGCAGGTCCTCTCGGCGCACCGGCCTATATTTTTCTAAGAAGCAATTCCAAAACACCCGTGGGAGGATGTCTATTTACGTAATAAAGTTAGGGGATTACCTAAGGACAAACATTGAGAGGGGTGATGAGGCATTTCATTTTTGGCTTTAATTCTGGTTGTTTTCTCCAGCCCACGACAGAGCTGCTGTCTGAAGGCCTGGCTGCTTCTGTCTTGGAAGCTGGATGCCCAGACACCAGGGAGGGCAGGCAGGCGGGCCGGCTGCCACCCTGACGCAGGGACCTGGGACAGTGTCCTGGAGGCTCCAGGCTCTGCCGGCGGCGCTTGCCCGATCCCCTGCTCTGCTCTCTCGGCGTGTGCCTGGCCTCTGGTTTCCTTGTCCCTAAAGTGGGAAGAGGCTCCACCTGCAGGGCTGTGGTGAGGCTTGGCTGGCCCAGGAGGAGGCGCCACAGGCTGAGGCGTCAACATCTCTGGTGGGCATCAGCTCCACCCTGCAGGCAGGCACCAGGGGCACTGGGAAGCAAAAGGGCTGTGGTGGCCCCAGCGGGTCAGTCAGGGAACTCCCAGGCCTCACCCTGCTGGAGGGCACCCAGACTCCCCACCCCACCATTCAGAGCACTGTTGGGGGTGTCTTCAAAGGGGGCACAGGGGAGCCGTGGGCAGGCTCCATGAGGCAGCAGCATGGCAGCCCAGCACGGTGCCCGCGGCCCCATCTGCTGATTAACCCGTAATGGGATTCAAGTGCTTGTCACTCCCGCTCACTGTTGCCTACCGCCAAAAGGTGGCCCAACGCCTCCTGCTAATGAAGTGCAGTCAGCTAGTCGTGCCTGCCTGTCTGTCTGTCTGGCCCTCGTTCCCTTGGAGGAGCCAGGCTGCCAAGGCCACTCTGCGCAGATGCAGGCGAGGGCTCCTGGGCTCTGGCTGTGGCAGGGCATTGGGATATGGGAGGAATCCTCACTGTCCTCAGGCCTGGAGGTGGCCAGTGTGCCCTATCAGGGCAGGGAGCTGGGCTTGTGGGTACCCATTGGCTTTAGCTTCCATCTACCCTCATCCTCTGTTCACCCCTGTGAACAGGTCTAGTGACCGCAAGAGCTGGGCCTGCCTCCAGAAGGGCCAGCAGCATCCCTGGATTTACAAGTGGCCACTGGGGAGGCAGCAGTGTGGCCTGGAGGTTTGGGGGCTTCCTCTGACCCAGGCCCAGGAGTGTGTCCGGGCAGCACCTGTGGGCCTAGAGGCCTGGGCCAGGCCAAGTGCTTGGGGGGGGGGGGGGGGGGCGGGGGAAGGGGCCAGCCTCACCTCTCTGCTCCCGGGACCAGGGGTTTGGGCCCCTCCCAGAGGGCTGGGAGCTCGTCTGGACCGAGACAAGGCTACACAGAGTGAGCAGCCCTGGCACTTGGCAGGGAAGGATGAGGGTGCGGAGGCCCTGCCTCCTGCTGGCTCTGCCAGCCTGACCCAGAGCTGGCTTTACCGCCAGTGTGCAAAATGGCATCGCGTGGGGGATGCATTTCCAGTAATTAAAATGAGAACCTCGGGCGAGAAGGGTTAATTGGGCAGTTTCTAAAGCACATCTGTTGCCATAGTGGAGAGCAGCTGAGGCTTAGGGGTCACTGGGGTGATCTGGTTGTGGCGCGAGATTAAGATGGATTTTCCTGCAGTGTTTCTGTTCATCGTAGAAAGGACATTTAAGTGTTGGCCCCATTAACATCGGCTCTGGTTTTTCAGGTGTCCCACCTGGGAGGAGGGACTTGGTGATGCTTCCAACAAGTCAGTCTGATCTGGAATAACCTTGCTGTTTGCGAGTCCAAAAGGGCCCCAGAAATTGGCGAGGGGCAAGCCCCATACCCAGCATCCCCTCAGATCATTTCTCCCTGCTTCTGGCACCTTCCCTTCACTGTTCGGAAGTGTCTTGAACAGGGTTAGCAGTGGGCCATGCCAGAGGAGGCTAGTGGCAGCAGCAACCTTCCCCCTACCCCCCAGCTGCCGGCCACCGGCCTCCACCCGGATCAGGGCATCGGCAGTGAAGGAACCTCGGGGGCTGCTTGAGGCGCTGGGATTAGACTGATCACCCTGATGGCGAGCTCTCCCTGTACCAGTGACCACCCCCTGACTGGCCTAAGAAGAGGAACTGCTCTTTGGGGCTGATACTGGCTGCCTCGTTAGAACTGCCAAAGCCATGGCTCTCAGCGCTGCTCCTCAAATGCAGACCTTTTTCTGTCTGGTGTTATTGGGGTGACACATGGCCTGGGAAATGAGAGCGTGTGGGCACTTGCCCCGCCGGGAGGGCTCAGGGGAACTGGTGTGTGTGGTCTGAGATGTCGGGGGGAGAACGGGATCCGACTGCTGAGACTCCCACCCTGTCAGGGACTCGGACACCCCTCTCATCACCCAGCATCTCCCCAGCACGCCCAGCGTCTGAACCCAGAAGCCAAGCAGTCTGTAGCCCTGCTCCTCCACGAGGTAGGGGCACCCAGACCATTTTCTGGCTCAGACTAGAATCCCAGAGCAGGATTCCCAACACTGTGCAGCCGATCCTGTCTTTTCCCCGCCTGCTTTCTTGCCGGCTCTCAGTACCTCACGGGCCCCTGGAGGCAGCGGTAAGGCCCCCCAGCTGAGGATCCTGGGGCCGGCACTGAATGAGCCAATTCCTTCAGCTCCCATGTAGATAAATAAATTCTGCAGAGCCTGGCAGCCCGCTGGGTGCCTCCACGGGGCATGCTGGGTAATGAAAATAAAGCACCAGGCTTTCCAGCTGGGCCGAACTCGGGCATCTCTGCTGGGAGCTCCCACTGCAGACGTCGCTCTGGCTCCTCACAACCTGCTTCCCCCTCACGGGGCTCTGGGCAGAGACCCCTGCATCTCTCCATGGAGGCCACGCCTACCCGTGGGCTGGGGAGAAGGGAGAGGCCCAGCTCCAGCCTCCAGGAGGGTGGGCTTTAACAGGCAGCCTGGGGACCAGGGCCCCTCGTGGCCACTTCCTTGCTCTGTGACACCAGGAAGTCTCTGAGCCTCAGCTTCCTCCCTCAGAGCGAGGCTGGGAGCATGCTGGGGCGATCCTTGCCATTCATTCCAGCGTCCAGGGCAGTGCTGTGGCATCGCCCATGCTGACCTCTTCCACACAGATCCCACTTGGCACCCAGCACTGAGGGCCCGGGCCAGGTGTAGTGCTGTGTGGTGGCTCCTCACTAGCCATGGTCACCATCAGCATCTTAGGTGACCCAGGAGGTCCTCAGTGGACACCTGGCTGCCCAGGTGAAATGGGGTGTGGTGGGCTGCATGTGGCCCCTAAAGAGGTCCTCATCCCAATCCTTGGAGCCGGTGAGTGTGTGACCTTACATGCAAAAGGGATTTGGTGGGTGTGATTGAATGAATCCCTGGGTGGAATGTTCTCCCAGGTGATCCGGGTGGGCCCTAACTAACCACAAGTGTCCTTATGAGAGGGAGGTGGACAGTGATGTGGCTACAGGAGGTGTGTCGGAGTGATGGGGTCCTGAGCCCAGGAATGTCGGTGGCAGAAGGAACCAGCCTGACGACACTTGCCTTTAGTCCAGTGAAACTGACTGTGGACTTCTCCCTGCAGAGCAGTCAGTGATTTTATATTCCCGAGGCCATCAACTGTGGCGAGGGTTGTGGAAGCCACAGGAAACCCACCAGGGGCTTTGGTTCTTGCCGCCCTCACCGGGCTCGGGAAGGGCAGGCCTGTCCCTGTGAGGGGCAGGTTTTCTCCGGCCCAGTGCCCAGGTGTGCTCCACAGGGGCCACACCGAACCCTCAGACGTGGTCTGCGCAGCTCTGCAGGCTGGTGCCCCCGGAACCCACCAGGCGGTAGCAGGAGCTCCAGCCGTGTCTGCAGGATGTTTCCTTCCAATTACCAAGCCCTGGGCTCAGACGCGTCTCCCTCCCTGTCTGCTGGGAAAACATCAGCTTTGGAGAGTGGGTCTGGGGGAGTGGGGAGGCAGCCCAGGGCAGCGCCCTTGGCCAACTGTCACTCCCAGAAGGGCTGGCCACGTCAGCCACGAAAGTCCCCCTCTGTGCGAGGCCCAGGGCCATTCGCTTGAGATCAGTCCTGCTGTCCCTGAATACGTCAGTGCCCACAGGCCTTGCCTGATTGATTTCATCGACTTCCTACTGCTGCTATGTCCCTCCCAGGCTACAAGTCGCGTGGCCCCACACACAGCCAACAAATAAATCAACCCGGGAAACCAGAGCCTCCATGCTGGGAACCACTAACATGGCCGCTGCCTCGTTAGACGTGTTTAGGTGCCCAAGACAAGGACTCGAAGGGCTGCCTGGCCGGGGAGACTGGATGGGCTCCGGCTGCAGCTGCCTCTAGGACAGTGAGAACCTATGACATCCGTGTCAGAGGTGACATGCGAACTCATTTTTTTTGGTTGATTTTTCTTTGTTAAATGGCATTTAAATATATAAAATAAATATCAAAAATATAAGTCTTTGTTTTACTATGGTTGCAAAGATCAAAAAATTTCTATATGTGACACGGCACCAGAGTTAAGTTAGGGTTTTTCAAAATGCTGACACGCCGAGCTCAAAAGGTTCGCCATCACTGCTCTAGGAGCTGAGACAAAGGCCCAGGCAGGGAGCAGGGCTGCTCTCCAGTGGGAGGCTTAGTGGGAGCACAGGGGCTGGGCCATGCGCGCCCATCCCATCCTGCTCAGCCTGCCTATCTGTCGGTTTATGTTTGGAGACCCTCACAGTTCACAGAGGCAAGACGCAGCTTATGGAAATCCCAAATGCAGAATGGAAAGATCAGGAGCCAGCCATCTGGACCAGGGACAGTGCCTATGAGGGCAGGACAGAGCTGCATCCTCCACGGGGACAGAAGCTGAGCTCACTTAGGCGTCCACTGGCCAAAGCAAAAAGGGAAACGTGATTGGCGGCAGCCCGCCAACCGCAGGCCCCGCCTCAGGTCAGGCCTGCCCAGGGCCGCCTCTGAGCCAGGTGCCACTCACGCCTCACAAGGAGGGCCATGGTGGTGGAGGTGAGAGAGGTGCAGGGTCCTGGTGCGCACCCAGACCATGGCCAGGAGGACCTGAGGTCAAAGCTCAGTTCTCATCAACCCCCCAATGGCCCCAGGGCAACTCAGCCCCCCACCTGCTTCAGTGCCCAGTATAAAATGAGGTCACACCTTGCATGTGTGTGCACATGCACATACACACACACCACACAAATTCAAAATGGCATCCCCTGGCCCTCCATCCAGGATGGCCACCAGATCTGGGAATGGACCCAGACGCCAAAGGCGGCTACCACCCATCCCTGGGTTCCCACTGAGCTGGTGGGGTGCCCACCACGAATGTCCTGCCAAATGCCGCTGAGCTCACCTCATATAGCAAACAGCCCAGGGACCAGATGTCGGACTTGAAGTTGTATCCGTTCTCGTGGATCCTCTCGGGTGACATGTAGTATGGCGTCCCCACTGAAACACAGCAAGGGGGTGGGCGCTTATTCTTTGTGCAGAGCACGGGGAAGGTGGAGGAGGGCAAGGGCTGGGGAGAGACCTGGGCTCCATCTCACAGGGACCCTGGGCTGTGCCTTTCCCTCTGTCCCCTCCGCTTTCAAATGAGAGGGCTGGGCCAGATGCTCCACCTCGGTCTGTGAGTCTTAAGGCTGGAGTGCTCTGCTTCATCAAAGGGACCCTCAGCTTGTTCCAGGGTGCACACAGCTGCAGGGGTGAACGCCGCCCCTCCTGTTTCTAGTGTCCCCTGGGAATAAGTCTGTAAAACCCGATTTTTACACTGACAAGTCCTCAAACATTCTGAAGCATAATGCAAAACTTGCATGAGTTTTCAAGATAAAGATGAGAGACTTCAAAGACGCTCCACGCTTGCAGCGGGCCCTGCAAGATGTGTCCCCAAGCCCCAGGGAGCAGTGACTGGGGAAGAGTGGGAGAAGCTGGCGAGAGGAGGTGCCCCGAAAGCCACGTGGACAGCCCTCGTCCCGCCCTGGGGGTCCTCTGCGGGCACCTGGGCAGGCAGAGCAGCAGCACAGTCTGACAGGGATGCTCAGACGCACAGCCAACAGCAGGTCTCGAATCCCCTTCCAGCAACATCCCCCTCAGACCAGCCAGCCCGAGCCACCCTCTCTCCTCACAGTGGGGCCCCGGCTCTGCATATGAAAGAGGCGCCTGAGAAACCCTGACCTTCCTGCCTCTGTACCTACAACGCCCAGATTTCAAACCCGGCCAGGTATCAGAACCGGGGACCTCAAAGCGGAGGCTGATTAAAGGGGCCCCGCTTCCCGAGCTGCGCCTGTCAAAACAAACTTGGCCGTGGTCTGAAATGCTCACGGTGTTTGAAACATGTTCATTAGCTATGAAAAAGGCAGATTCCACATGGAGGAAGGCTGGCGGCTGCGGGCTGCATGGCTTCCCTACACGGAGTTGAAATGGCAGGAGGAATGTGGTGTCACCGGCGTCCATCATCCAGGCAGGACAGCACGGCTGGGGCGAGGGGGGACTGGGAGCTGCACCCCACGGGCCTGACCCGCTCCAGCCGCTCCCCAGCAGAGCTGAACTGCTCCTCCTAGCCTGGGTGTCCCCACCAGTGAAATGCAGAGGCCGAGCTCATGGTGCCGGGGTCCCTCCCCCACCCTTTGGAGCCCTGGTTTCCCATGTGGAATGTGGGGATAGAGCAACCAGCAGGTTGAGGGGTTCGGGGAAGGCCCGGATGCTGGGAGGGAGAGGATGGCCAGAGCAGGGCAAGAGCCAAGGAGGTTCTGGAGCCCGAAGAGCAGGTTCCTTGGCATTGGGCAGTGTGAGCTGCACTGGCCCCTCTGTTCTCCACCCCCAGCAATCCACCAGGCCCCATATCCTGAGGTCCCCTCCCCCTTGTCTCTCTCTCCCCTGCCAGCATTCGCCTGGACAACTAACTGGCTTGGTCCCTCCTGTCCTGCCCATTCCCACCTACCCTACCCACCAAAGCAGGGGCCATGGCCCCCATGCCCAGCTGGCTCCTTGTCCCGCACAGGAGAAAGGCCAGACTCTCCACAGCAACACATGTACACACACATGCACGCATGCACATGCACACACCACAGTGCACGCATGCACATGCACACACCACAGTGCACGCACACACAGGCACCCCCCCCACAGGCACACCCCCACCAGGCTCATCTGTGTCACCGCGTATTATCACGTCCTCCTTAAATGAATTACCAGCTGACCCCAAGCCGAGCTACACATTGCTCTCGGGAGAGGCAGTGACCTTGGAAAATCACTCTGTTAGCAGCACTGACTTAACTTTACGTTGTTTGCATTCGTACAAGTACCTGCCTATTTCTAGTCCCCACACTGAGTATTGCGGGTGCAATTCTTTGACTCCACACAGCAGAGTGTGTTCCCAGGTACTGGGGTCTCACCCACTGACTCAGGGAGTCGGTGGGAAACTGAGGTATGACCTCATCTCACCCTCGCTCCCCTTACTGCACCTGGGCTTCTCCATCTGATCACCTGCTCTGTGGCGACTCCCACCCCAGGTGCCTGGCGTGCTCAACAAGGTCAGACCTGGGCTGTACTGGTTAGAACCATGCTTGGTTCTTGGTGAAGCCTCAAAATGCATTTCCATCCCAGCCTGTAAGTCCAGAGGACAGGGCCTTCCCGTGAGTGGCAGGGCCTGGCACAAATCCTTCAGGGAATGAGTGAACAGACAGACAGGTGCAGTTGGCATCCTAGGCCTGATCAATTCTGCACTTGCAGTCCCCTGAGACCGCCCCCCTTCCCTCTCTGGCATCAGTTTGTCTTGCTGTAACAGTTTGTGTCCCTAAAAACGCCAGGGACACGGCAGACGAGGCAGGCACCACTGGCCAGATAGATGTGACCTCCCGTGACCTACTCAGGTGTCAGCACTCAGAACTGGGATTTACCTGCTGAAACGCGTTTTCTAGGCCAACTGTTCCCAGGAGTCCCAGGCTGCTGGGCTGGGAGGGAGGAGGCCCAGGGACACATCCATGCAGGGCTCTTAACCACACTGACACGGTCTCTTGGGGAACCTGGCTGGGAGGACCGTCTACCCACTTGGCACATGTTCCACAGGCCCATCTGATGCCGGCAGGGGCACACTCATGGGAGTGCTGGCACTCAACAAGGAAGGAGCCTCCACCCGCTTCCCTGGGCCAGGACAAGCCCCAGGTCCTGCACGCCCAGCTGTGAGGTTGGATGGGCTTCTCCCCCGGAGTCTGGGCACTCGGTGCCCTGGGTGTCCCTGCCCAGGACCCAGGACCCAGGACCCACATCCCAGCACCTGGGCTTGTGCCTGGAGAGGAACCGGCACCCTGAGGGCTCCGGTACCCATTCCCTTCTCTGAGCCTCAGTTTCCTCATCTGTCAAATGGGGAGAATAAGCCTCGGTGGGATGATTTTTGAAAAGCAAATGCCTTTTCAAGCAGCTTGTAAGCCTTGCCTTCTTTGTTGACTTACCTCTTGGGTGAGTTCAGTGACTACACAAAACTGAAATACATAAAGGGCAGGCCTGGGAGGGGCCGAGGCAGCCCCATGCCCCTGGTTTCCATGGGGAGCTCAGCACTGTGCCTGCACACAGTGGGCCTTCAGGGGACAGTTCCACCTGTCCCCATACCACGGCATCCTGGGACTGACTGTGTCTGTCCCTCACCAGTCTGGGGGCCCCTGAACAGGGAAGGCTGCCTAATCTCATGTCCTCTACCCAGTCCAGGGAAGGGAGAAGGAAGGAATGTATGCTCTGCAGCCAGGTCAGGGCTGGCGGCCTGGGAAAGCCAGCAGGTCCTGACCCCTCTACCTGATGGGTAGGTTACTCCTGATGGACTGAGAGGTGGTGTGAGGCCCTGCCGGGCCCTGGGTGTGAGCCGGCCTCAATCCCACCCTGACTCCAGCCCCAGGCCGCCCTGTCACGGCTGCTGAGAAGCAGGGCCTGCTCTCCCAGCCCCACAATTTGTCTTGCAGCTGCTGCCGTTGCTCGGAGCGAGACACTTGCTTGTAGCTTGTGAGCTGTGTATAGGCAAATCTTTCATTTTTCTTTCATTACGCCAGCGTGTACTGTCACTTAATTTTTATGTATGCAATCCTTCCTGACAAATATGATCTGCTGCCTGGTAATTCGTCTGACGCTCATTCTGTTCCTCGCTCTAATTACGGCTCCTATGCCTGACACCGAGGCAGCCGCTCTGCCACCGCTGGGTACCGCACCTGTCAGCCCGGCCATGGCATGACTAATGCCCTTTCATGCCAGCCTCGTGTTAGCAAATACAGAGGCGGGGAGGGGGCTGGGGAAGGGAGCGGCAGGGGGAAATGGGATTTGCATAAACCCTGCCAATGGGTCTGCAGCTCAGGAGAGGAGGTGGTTGCCAGGGCAACGTGGCTGCCACCACAGCAGCCCCACATAGTAGGTGCGCACAGATGCATAATTCATACCCCTGCATCCTTCCTGAGTCATGAGCCGATGGCAATGACTTCAACCTCTCCCAGCTAACGGGTGTGCAAGCCTCAGTCCGCGGCTTGCAGAATCTCTCGGGGGGAGGGGTCTTTCTCCTGCATCTTGGAGACTTCAGGTCCGGGGCTTTGGCTCTGCGCTGCCCCCCTCTGTTCTGGGGCCACGACCCCAGGAGGTCAGCTCCCACCCACCACGCCCAGCAGCCGCTCGCTAGGAGGCCTCGGGAAGAGCTGGGCTTGCGGGGGCGGCCTTTACCCGAGTCCCAATTCCTTCTCATTAATATAATAAGCACAGCAGTCAAGTCGATAAACCCGTGCTGTCGCTGAGCCCGTCGTATTCCTGCCCGTTCCTAATGATGTGATCTTAACCGGCTCCGATGAGCACCGCAGCCTCTCCCCAGCGGGACGGAGCAGGGCTGGGCCTGACTGAGGGCCCGGGAGCCAGTGGCTTTCACTCTTCCCTCTGACGGTGTCACCTGGGTTTCTGGCCGTTTGAAGCTCTAAAACCAGAGACCTGCACAGTCCCAAACTGACAGACACTGATTTTCACAGAGAGGGTCTGAGGGGCCCGGGAAAGACAAGGTGTCCCCGGGAGCAGTGGGTGGCTGAGCTCTGGGGAAGCCCCAGCATAGTCTACATGCGCCCCCCCCACTCCGGTGGAGGATGCGTGGGCTGGGCTGGGACTCGAGCTCCGGGATTTCAGACTCCTCGCTGGCTATTTGAGGCCTGAATGGAGTGTCACAGACTCATGGGATGCGGGTTCTTTCCTTCTTGAGCTAACGGAAGACCAGTAACGTGCTGGGCATCCTCCAGGGCGAGATGGAGCTGAGAGTTTCACCCCACACACACATGCACATACACACTCACATGTGCACAGACACACACTGGCATGCACACACACTCACACGCTCACACCCCTATAAGCAGCTCAGAGCTGCTGCTCTCGAGGGCTAGCACATTTCCCCTGATGGCGCGCTGCACTGAGCGCCCGGAAGCCATCGGGGCTGTACGAACAGGGAGTTTCCACTCGGAAAGTGTCTTCCAGAAGCACCCCCATCCCCGGAGGCTGCGTGCACGCCTGGCCTGCACAGGCCCCCAGGTCGGAGCCTGGGAGACCTTCCTCCGCCAACCACCCCAAAGGGCCGGGAACTGGCTCCGGGAAAGGGGGACGCCTGCCCGACTGAAACGTTCCCACTTTGCCTGGTTTAACGCCGACACGCCTTGTTGTAACACATGGGGGGCTTTGCTGGCTTCTCTATTGCGGTTAAATGTAAAATTCCCCCTCCGCCATTGTTCCAGGCTTCCCATGCAGTTACGTAGCTGGCATATGGGTTCTGAAGCTCAACACTTCACGTGACCGGAAACACACACCCGACCCAGTCTCTCTCCCTTGCCCCCCAGGGCTTGGCACCCCACACTCCTGGGATGGTGCTTGCCCACTGAGCTTGGCATTCAAGGCCCCACTGCCTTCCTTGCCCCCCGAGCTCCAGCTCACCCAGTTCCTATTCACTCCTCAGGGTCCAGCCACAGTGCCACCTCCTCCCAGGCACTCAGCCCCCACAGCTTCAAAACTGCCCGTTCCAGGGACAAAGACTGGACACGGCTCGAATGGCCCCCGGCAGGAGGAAAGGACCGCGTGCGGCGCACCCGGAGGTGGGCCACTCCGTGGCAACGAGAAAGTCGGGGTGACGACCCTGGGCCTCCGCAGAGCCACAGCTCCCGTCCCACTGGGCTCAGTCCTCCTTTCCTGGACACGGAGGCCCAGCCAGGACCCCTGAGTCTGGGTTTACTCCCTCTGGGTCACCGTTCTGAGGAGCGAGTAACGTTTGGGGTTCAGTAAGGCACTTTCCGCGCTGACTCTCCCCAAAGGCACTGTGGGGAGATTGTCCACATCTCCCCCACGGTCACTGTCACGGGGCTGGGGCTGCTGGGGCGCGGGCAGCCCCCTTACCTAGGGAGTGGGCCGCGGTGGTCTCGGAGCTGAAGAAGCGGCCCAGGCCGAGGTCCCCGAGCTTCACGACGCCCGTGGCCGTGATGAACACGTTGGCAGGCTTGATGTCTGCAGGGGAAGGAGAGGGGGCTGCTGTGGGGTCAGGGGGCAGAGCGGGAGGAGGTCTGGGGTGGGGGACCCAGCCCTCTGTCCTGCTCCCTCTGAGCCAGCCCAGCTCTGCCCGGCTGTGGGCCCTTGAGATGCAGCCTCATTGTCCTCACCTGTGGGTGGGCCTAACTATTTACTCCACCGGCTGCTGTGAGGTCTAGGAGGGCAGGGATCTTTGTGCTGCTGTCCTTTCTAAAAGCTCCATCCTTGTGCCTAGAATGGCGTCCGGCACACAGCAGGTACCATTGTAGGAGAATGTATGTAACAAGCGAGCAAGTGCTCAGTGAGGCTGCTGGCGCCGTTCTCGTGCCGGGTAGTGCCCGCGGACGCTGGCGAACACAGGTGGGTGAACGAGGGAGGAATCAGTGAGGGAACCTGTGTGAAGCACCGGCACCTTCTTCCTCACCGCGCAGGAGGACGCCGATTTAGGGAACACTCCTTTGTGGGATCTCATTTCCTTTGCCCGGCCGACTCCCTCTAAGACAGCGGTTCTCAACCTGTGGGTCGCGACCCCTTTGGGGGTCGAACGACCCTTTCACAGGGGTCGCCTAAATACATCCTGCATATCAGATATTTACATGGCGGTTCATAACAGTAGCAACATTACAGTTATGAAGTAGCAAAGAAAATAATTGTATGGTTGGGGGTCACCACAACATGAGGAACTGTGTTAAAGGGTCTCGGCATTAGGAAGGTTGAGAACCGCTGTGCTAAGACCTCGAAGCCCCTATTAAAAGTTCCCTTTACTGAGCTGCTGCCCCTGTCTCCCTGGCCAGCCCCTCCCCCCATCCTTGCTGCACCCTCCTCTGTGCTGGCCCCAGGCTGGTACTGGGGGCTGGCGGTGAGGTGCCGAGCCTGGTCCCTGTGCCCTGGGGTCTAGGTAACCATCTGGCTTTTACACCCACGAGGGCGAGGCCCCTGCCATGGGGTGGAGGCATGTGTGTGCAGTGGGGCCCAGGGCCACACACGCCCACTCAGTGACCTCACTGAGGGCAGACAAGATGCTTGACGCCCACTTGTCTGGGACACAAAGTGGTCAAGGTTCCTCGGGGTGTCCCGGGCGCACGCACCTCGGTGCATCACGCGGCGGGAGTGCATGTGCTCCACGGCGCTGCACAGCTGCACGAAGTACTTCCACACCGTCCTCTCGGGGATGAGCCGCTTCTGCTTCTTGAAGTACTGCGGTGGGGGGACAGACAGAGGGACGGGCCGGTGAGGGGCGGAGAGGCAGCGGGTGGCGCCTGGCCCGGGGTGCACGGTCCCCGTGTTCACAGCGATACTTCGGCCCTGATTGCCCTCCGTGGCCCTCTGTGCACCCCCACTCGGGGGTGAGCTCCCTGTATGTGGGTGTCCTGTCAGCGTTGCTGAATGGAGGCCTGGGCCACACCCCGAAGGCTGCTCTCAGTCACACCCCGAAGGCTGCTCTCAATCACACTGTTTCTGGAACTCTCAATCACAC
>NW_005370657.1:3876827-3878709 GCF_000412655.1 Myotis brandtii
CAGCCCGACGGGGAGTGCCTTGCAGGAGTGGGCTGGCGTGGCCTCTCCCTCCCAGCCGCAGCCTGGCCCAGCATGGGGATGTCCAAGCCGGGCTTGCGGGTTAAACCACAGCTGCCCCCTCCTCAGAGCTGGCGAGTCTCAGCCCACGTGATCGTACACAACAAACAGGGCAGAACCTCAGGGGAATGGCCTGGCGTTCTCAGATGGACCCCCGGTTTCAACAAGCATTCACCTGCTTCGCTGCCTGAGAAAACACTGAATGCTCCAGAAAGCAAAACGCCACCCCGAACCGCCCAGGCTGCGCCACGCAAACTAGGAGCACGTCCTGCCCACAGGGCAGAGGGGCGTCTGGTGAGCACTTGCTGAGCGCCTGCCACGTGCTGGCCCTGAGCAGGGGACTGTACCCATCTTGCCGACGAGGACATGAGGGCTACATCGCAGCCAGCACGGGCAGTCCCAGCTGGGCCCGGGCCTCTGCCAGAAAGCCCAGCTCAACCCTCTTCCAATGACACCGGCGACCACCTGACCAGGGACTGAGCTGGGGCTGGCCCTGGGCACCTCCAACTGGGACAGTCACAGCCGGAACCCCGGCCTGGCACTAAACGCCCCCCCCCTGCCCTCCCCAGCCCAGCACAGGACCCCACGCCCCCAGGGGCCGGGCTGGGCCGGGGTGTTATTTACGCCGTGATGTTAGCTAAACCTCATCACAGCATTTAAGTGGGACGCGAGGTGGTGATTTTCTAAATGTCACAGCCAATAAGCGCCGTGTGACATTTCTCGGGAAGGCGCCGAGTCTCTGGTGGGTTTGGGGTGGTGGCAGTTCCCGGCTTCAGCTGTAAACAATGCTAGTGCCGTGGCTGTGGCCACGATGCCTGGCCTCTGGTTCCCATGCGTCTCTTGGGACAGGGGTGGACACGGAGGTTCGGGGAAGGGAGAGATTTGATTTGCCCCATCACCCCTCCCCCCTGACGGTCAGACTCCATGGACTGAGAGTGGCAAGTGGTCTGGGGTCTCCTGGGGCTGACGGTCTGGTGCCCTCACTGTGGGCCACATTCTGGGTCTCTTCTCTGTCACCTCTGCTCCTCCCCCACCCCCAGCCCCCGCTGGGCACCCAGTCCTCCTTCTAGAACACAAAGCCGACCATGTTCCTTCCACCACGCGTCTCAGGAAGCTTCCCAGTGACCTCAGGGCAAGATCCCCAATTCTGAGCCTGGACCACGAAGCCTGGGCCGTCTGATGCCTCCCCCGTCCACACTGCTCTCCTGGACCAAGTGCTCTGTGGACCCTCAGTTTTCCATCCTCTGGGCTCTTGTACAAACAGTTCTGCCACTGGACTTGGGGTCTCCCCTCAGGTCAGCGCAGTCCTCGCGCCTGGAAGCCCCTCCTGGCCGGCAGGGCTGAGCTGGGCTTGTTCCCGCTGGCTCACGCCGATGGTTCGCGGCTCCGCTCTGCGCCCACCCCCCTCGGTTAGAAGACAGCTCCCCCGGGGCAGCACCCATGGGGCAGCACCCCTCTGTCTCAGGACGGGCCTGCACAGGGCGGGGTCAGGGTGCATGCGTGTTCAGTGGGAGCATGACATGTGAAGGAGAAACAGTGTCGGTGGGGGGAGAAGGAAGAACTAAGACATGATAGAGCACATCTGTTCCCACCAGGGATGTGTGGAGATTAACATCCCTGCAAATGCATTAATATGTCAACGAAAATATGAAAGCAGGTGATAACAGCTCAAGTAATGCTGCTTCCCAGAGACGCCCGTATTCCTAGGAGCCAAATTTCAGCAGAGCAAGCGCCAAGCAATTGCTCAATCCCCAGCGCCTGGTGGGAATGACAGAGAATCCACGTCTGGTTCCATTCGAAAGTGTGGCTGGGAGCTGAGTGGGGG
>NW_005370657.1:3878729-3901374 GCF_000412655.1 Myotis brandtii
GGGGCAGTGCTTGAGCCGGCCCACCCTTGCTCAAGAGCAGACAGTCTGGGCCTGGGAGGGAGGCGATGGGGACTCGCAATCGTAGCCTGCAGACTCATGTGAAGCCAGCAGTGGAGGCCTTGAGAGAGAAACAAGGAGTAGGGCTAAGGGCTCGGGCCTGGCGGTCCCACTTGGAGGCTGTGCCGCCACAGGCAGGTGACTAAACCTCTCTGAGCTTTGCCGAGAACAGTGTGGACTCAGTGAGTGATGCTAGTGGTCAGCACATTGTGGCCCACAGTAGGTGCTCCGCCAGGGGCTGCGATGATCCCTGATCCTAGACTCATGTGGACCTGGTTCCGGCCCCCGGAGGTGGGGTGAGGGGTGGCGTGCCGGGAGGGCGCGTGGAATGCACAGCGAGAGCCAGGCCTGGCCCTGAGCCTGCCTGTGGAACTTGGCAAGTCCATCAACTCGCGGAGACTCCTGGCCTTGCTGCCCGTGGGAATGAGGACGCCCCTCAGGGGCTGGAGGCGCCTCAGGGAAAGCATCTTGGGAACGAAATCCACTAGAGGGTCCCGGCCTCTAAACAGAGACCTGGGCTACAGACCCAGCTCCGTCCCCTCACTGCTGGGTGTCCTCGGGGAAGTCTCTTAACCTCTCTGGGCTCAGTTTTCCCGTCTGTAAAAGGAGGCAACTGGACCCGCAGGACACTTTCCCAGATTCCGTGAGCTGGTGGGGTCTGACCTAGTGCAGGGTTCGTGCCTGCTCCTCCTGTGAGGCAGGACAAGTGGCCATGAGCCCATGGCAGGCTGGGACCATGGGGGTGGGAGAGGGATCCTTTCTGTCTATGGCCGGCCTTCTCACAGCACATGGGGAAGGGGCCTGAGGCCTGTGGGCTCAGCAAGGGGGGCTGAGTGTCCCAGAGGCCCGAGGAAGGGCTGCCTGACCCTGGGCAGCTCCCGGACCCTCCCTGCCCCCTGGCACCCTCACCTTGATCATTTGCGAGAGGTCGCCCGCGTCGGCCAGCTCCAGGACAATGTTCAGCTCGTTGTCCTCAATAAACGAGTCCAAGTACTTGATGATGTTCGGATGGTTCAGTTGCTGCCCAAGGAGAGAGAGAGAGAGGCAGAGTCAGTGAGAGATGGTACAGCCTCAGTGCCTGCCCCAGGCTGGCACCCCCCTGGCACCCACGAACGCGGCCCTGGCATTTGCTGGAGAGGTGAGTGTCTTATGGAAAAGGCCTGTGCTTGGGAGTCAGGCAGAGCTGGGTGACGCTGGGAAAGCTGGGTGACATTCTGCATCTCTGTCTCAGTCTCCTCATCTGTAAAATGGGCACAGTGCTGTGAAGATTCAATGAACACCCTTGAAACATCCAACAAAGTGACCAGAGGGAAGGACAGAGGGCAGGGCTGAGAGTAAAGGGCGCATCAATATAAGGTCCCCTCTTCTTGGAATCTCTGCACCCGGGACCTTTCGGATCTGCCTCCCGCGCTGGGCTGCATCCCCTGTGCTCAAACACGGTGCCGAGCCCGTGAGTATGTGAATCCGCTGTGTTCCAACATGGCAGCCGTCCCGCCCCACGCCCAGCGGCCTCGGCACCGGGAGGCCTTGGTGTCGGGTCCTGGCATGAAAATATGAACAAGTCGCCCAGTGGCCCCTCTGAGAACGGTGTTTCCCTTTGTTTTGCAGGAAACACCTCCTGCCCTGGCACATCCTGTTGACTTCCCATGGGCAGGCGGGAGCTGGGTCGGCGGCCTGGAAAGGGGCTGGCGTGGCCCTCCTGCGACCACAGGGCTGCCGCTGGCAGAGCACCTGGCACACACCAGAGCTACCTGAGCTCCTCCAGCAGCCGCTCACTAGTTCCCCGACACCTGAGGACGGCACAGCTGTCATCACCCCCTTGGACAGATGAGGTGACTGAGGGCCCGAGCAGTCAACAGCTCGCCCACAGCCACACAGCTCGTGAGCCAGGGGCGTGCCCGCCCCTGAAGCCCACGGTCATCGGCACTCAGCTGCCCCACCCCAGCAGGCCAGTTCACACCACGCCCGCCTGCTCCACCGAAGGACTGTGCTCACACATTTCTGCACCCAGGGACCCGAAACAGGCGGGCTCAGCTCAGTCCACACGCGTGTGCAATTCCTTACTCGGTGTGGATGGCACACGTGTGTTCTTGGCCAAGGGTGGGGGTGGGGTGGGGTGACTGGGACAGCTAGTCACCAGGCTGGGGAATCAGGAAGAGTCCCCACATCACAACAGGCTTCCAAAGTTGACCATCATGTAATAGTTTAAAATGTTATCTGAAGGCCCGGCCAGTGTGGTTCAGTGGTTGAGGGTCGACCTATGAACCAGGAGGTCATGGTTTGATTCCTGGTCAGGGCACTTGCCCAGGTTGTGGGCTCGATCCCCAGTGTGGGGCATGCAAGAGGCAGCCACTCAATGATTCTCTCTCATCATTGATGTTTCTATCCCTCGCTCCCTCTCCCTTCCTCTCTCTGAGGTTTGGCTCAGTGGATAGAGTGTCGACCTGTGAACTGAGGGGTCCCAGGTTCAATTCCGATCAAGGGCTCATGCCTGGGTTGCGGGCTTGATACTGGGCGTGCAGGAGGCAGCCAATGAATGATTCGCTCTCATCATTGATGTTTCTATTCCTCTCTCCCTCTCCCTTCCTCTCTGAAACCAATAAAAATATATATTAAAAAATAAATAAAATATCAGAAAAAATTATAGTTATTAGAAAAAAATTATAATGTTATTAGAAAAAAGTTATAATGTTATTTTGACCTGCAATAGTTGGAGTTAAGAACAGCTCCCTACAAGCCTCCCGGCTCCAGCCTTGTCACCATGACTCACTGAGACGCATCGTCACCACATGTAAGTCCTGAGTATGACATCAGAGGCCACCACAACCTGGCCCCCCCAATCCACACTGCGGGGGGTCCTGCAGCGGCTTATCTCCGCCTTCCAGGCTCTGGAACGGGCCCCGGCCCCCGCAGGGCTTCCCCGGGCTCCAGGGCCCCGAGTTGGCCAGCAGTGCCCTGAAGGGTCACCCTCTGCTGCCTGCCTTGAAGCCCAGGGCAGGGCCAGGCAGATGAGCTGCTCATTTGAAATCCCGCAGCTGTGGCTTTGAAGGATGTCACTGCCACCAGTAGCCCCCCTTTAAGAAGCTACGAAGAAAGGCTCTCCTGTTCCCCGGGAAGGGAGGAAGGCGCCGAGCAAGCACCTACTGTGTGCTCTGTTGCACCAGGCCCTCTTCAGATACTATTTTATTTAATCCTCTCAATCTGCCTACATCCTTGAGGCAGGTGTTCTCACCATTGAGCAGATGCTCAGGGAGGTAAAATCACTTGCTTAAGGTCACACAGCTTGTAAATTAAGACACTGGGATTTGAACCCAGGTTCCTTGGCCTTGAGCTGCTGCTCTTTACCCCCCGCCCCCCCCCCGCCCCGCTCCTCCTCCTCCTCCATCACTTCCAAGATCTCAGCACCATCCCACACCTGGGGGGTAGGGAGGGATCCCCAGGAGAGAGCAGCCCGGGCCAGGGCCAAGTCTAGCGCAGAATGTCCTATAACCTCTGACTCCGGGGAAGCCAATGCAGATGCCAGTGGGAAGAGGGAAGTGACCACAGATGCCACCACCATCCGCACCCTGCACGCCTCCCCCGCTCAGGCCCTGGGCCGTCTGCCCTTTACACGCCCGGCCCAGTCAGTCCTGTTCCAGCTCAAGGAAGGGCTGTTCCCTGAGACCATCCGCTCAGGGCTCTCACCTTCAGGAGGCCGATCTCCTTGACGCAGTCCTGCCTGGCCTTGGCGTCCATCATCTCAAATATCTTGGGCGAGAGGAAAAAGAGAAACAGGGCGGTTAAAACCCCGCACCCAGTGTCCCGTTCAGCCACCTCCTTGCTGAGCGGCCCTACCCTGTGAGGACAACAGTTCTGCTTTGTGGCCCCGCCATGTGCCAGGCGCCATGCTGACCGCTTTAGGCTGAATCCTCAGGGCGACTCCCACGAGGCAGGAAGTACTGTCACTGACTCACAGAGGAGATTGAGGCCCGGAGAAGCCCAGCGACTGGCTGAGGTCACTCTGAGAGGTGGCAGGCCGGGAAACACACTCAGAGCCTCAGTCTTCACCTCTGCACATGGGGCCAATAGCCCGAGCTGGACAGAGTGAGAAGGTGAAGTTCAGCCCTTGGCACCTTGACCCCTCCTGCCCCCGACCTCCAGAGCTCCCTCAGGGTGGGGCCTCCCAGCGCCTCTGACTTCCAGGAACGAAGAGATGGTGGGCAGGCCCGCAGCCTCGTCACCAAATCCCTCACGACACAAACCAACCCGGACAAAAGGAGCCCGGCGAGCCCCTCCTTGGGAAACAAAGGGCAGAACGTGGTCCTTTTCTGAACAGAGGCGCCCGTTTCTCCTCCGGGACCTGAAGCCGCGTGCGAGCCCAGGATCAACAAGGAAACTGATGCCAGGTCTTCCGGCGGGAGGCCTCCACCCGGCTGCCACCCTGTGACTGGCTGCCACCCTGTGACTGCGCCTGAGTCGCCTCCTCTGCCCAGGCTGCTAATCTCGTACAGGGGTTCGGGACGCTGCGGAGGAGGCAACACCATCTCCTGCAGCGAAGCAGCGTGCCAAGGGGCCCAGCGGCTCTCACTGAAATGCTTCCTGGCCAGAGTTTGCTGCTTACAACCGTCTGCTCAACCCACTTCTGCCCTTTAGGAGGGACACGGGGGTTGGGAGGACACTCCAGCCCAGACGGACCAGCCAGTGCAGGCAGCAGGGTCATGGGCCCTAGTCCCTCTGAGGGCCTGGCGAGTCATTCCCTGCTCGGCACCGTTTTCCTCTTCTGGGCGGTGGGATGCTAGTCCTCAGCCAGGGCTGTTGTCAAGGCTCCGTGAGCTCCCAGCAGGCCCCCGTGCACACAGTAGGTGCTCAGGGCATGCTCAGTGTTTTCCTTTACGGCTCAGATGGAACTTTCAGGAGTCCGCCTGGCTCTCTCCATACCCAGCGACCTGGGAACTAATTTCCCTCCTTTACAGAGGAACGGCAGGGAAGGGAAGGCAGGAGGGGGAGGGACTGGCCCCGGGCCGCCACGGTCAGACACAGAAGTGGGCTCCTGCAAGGCAGCTCTGACCTGCGGGGTCGCTGGCTCACCTGCACCTTCTTCAGGGCCACCGTCTTCCTGTCCAGCAGGCAGGTGGCCTTGTACACCTCGCTGAACTGCCCTCGGCCGATCTTCTTCTCGATCTGGAAGTCTGCCAGCGAGCAGCGGAAAGACAGGGCGTTCGGGTGCCTCTGGAGGGGGACAGAGGGCGTCGGCGTCCAGCCAGGCCGAGGTGGAGTGCTGCCCTTCCCAGCGCCCGTGGGTGAAGGAGGGCTCTGATCGCCACCCGCTGTCCTCCTCGTCGCCCCGACCCCCGTGCTCTCCACACCCACCCCAGGTGCTCCCCGCAAGGACCCCGCTCTGCAGCTGAGAAACAGGCTGCTGGCTTCCCCACAGCCCTTATCACGCCCCCTCACAATCTGATCACTGGTTTGTCGGCTACGTTCTGTCTGCCTCCCCCCGCACCCCCACCATGGGCTTCTCCAAGAGTGGGCTCCTGCCTCAGTGCCCTCCATGTCCCCTGAGCCAAGGCAAGTGCTGGGCCTGTTTGTTAAATGACACACGGAATGTGCTCATAACTGGAGCTCAGTGGGTCTTTGTGACCGTCCACGGTCACTTCTGAGCGCAGCCGAAATCACATACCCCCAGACAAAGGTGACGTCAGCGCCTGGAGGGATCACACGTACTCAGGGAAATATGACACGCCGTCGTGTATGAGGACCTACTGTGTGTCAGTTACTGTACTGGCTGCTTAGACAGACTTTATGACTTACATCTTCGAACAGCCTTGTAAATTATGAATCCCATTTTATAAATAAGAAAAGGGGGGCACGGTCCCCCAGCCAGGCAGTGGGAGCCGGGACTTGAATGCACTGCTGGGTGGGTGACATGGGGCAGGGACCCTCTCGCTCTGGGCCTCAGTTTTCCCCCTGGGACTTGAAGTGTTTGGAGGATGTGATCTCCAAGGGTCCTTGCTCTGGGCAGCTGGGCTGCTTCTCCTCAGGATGAGTGCTGAGTCCCCGCACTCCCCCCCCACCCCGCCCCCCCAGGGCTGGCCCCAGAGCCCGGCTGCCCGCTCCACACCCTCCAGGAAGCTCCCAGAGGACGTGGGTGACATCCCAGCCGGCTAGCTGCCGCTCCAGCTGCACATCTGCATATGCGATGACCCAGATTTGCATTTCCTGTCACAACCCATTCGACCTAATTAGAGGAATGAGCTCCTGTGGTGGGGCAGGTCACTGGGGCAGCAGCACCGGGTGAGGGTGCCTCCCGGAGGTGAATGGGGCCCCTCACCGGGTGGCCTCGGCTCTGGTGGGGGGCCCTGCGGGACACAGGGCTCCCGGGCGCAGCCGCCTGAGCCAGCAGAGTCCTGACCCTGATTTATCTCAGGGGCTGTGAGTGGAAGAGGAAAAGGTGACCTGAGCTCTTGCCCCGAAAGGCCAGGCCGCTCTCTGCTGCCACCTCCGAGGCCTTCCTTGTCCTGGGTCAGCCCCCGGCAAGTTCCACTCTTGCCCCTCAGCCCGGGGAGGTCGTCCACAGCCCGGCCGCGTAACACCAGCCTCAGGATTCCACGAGGGTCCAGGGAGATGATATGGATTAAAAGGGTCCCTGGAGCTCTGAACTGCTGGGCAAACACGGGGCTAGGCCCAGACAGCTCACACCAGCGTGGTTCACAGTAAAGATCCTGTCGGCCTTCCTGGGAAGGCTCATCTGATGCTGTGGATGGCCCGTTAGGTCTGGGCCCGGACCGGCTCCTGGGGAAAATGAACAACCTCCAGGTACACTGGGGCCCTGAGCTTGGATTCAAGTCCAAGTTCTGCCACTTCCTGGCTGTAAACCTTAGGCAAGCCCTTCTGGGCCTCAGTTTCCTTATCTGTAACCCCCAGGGGGTTAAACAGGTTAATGAAGGAAAGCACGCGGCACACAGGAAAGGCTGTGTGTTACTGGTGTTGGTGTTGGCGTTGGCATCGCAGATGTCTGTAGAACAGCAGCGCCTACTTCCCAGGCGGCTGGGACGGACGGAGGCAGGGTGTGTACAGCACCTGGCCTGGCAAAGGCCTGGCCCAGGACACAGTGCAGGGCGTCCTCACCACCGTCCTCATCCCCACGAGGGTCTGCCCTGAGGGGGTGCCCAGCTCTGGGCTCTTTAGCTGTGAAAACGAAAATGAATTTTACACGATAAGGATAAGACCAACGGCCTATCATTTCCGCGATGTGGGATGTCGTGCTGGATGTTTAAAGTTTGCCATCTCACGTAGCCTTCATGGCCCCCTTTCACAGATGAGGAAACTGAGGCTCAGAGAGGTCACTGACCCAATGTCACCTGGCTGTAGTCAAGCAGTGACCTCTGAGACTGTGAGCAAAGGGACTGCACTCCCCTTGCCTCGCTCCGCCATGGGCACCAAAGGCCATTTCTGACTCCTCCTCCTCTTTCCCCAGGTGGGAGCCCTTTAGTTCTCCCCCAGAGGTAGAGGAGAGGGGGTGGAGGGCTGGGTAGGCAGTGGGGATGCTGACCCAGGCTCTGCTGCCAGCTGCAGGGGCCCGAGGGAGGAGGCCTGCGATGCCCAGGCGGCCACACCATCTCAGAGAGAAGGGGGCCTCTGGAAGCAACTCTGGAGGTCTGGCTAAGGAGCCAAGAAGACGGCCCAGGTCCCTGAGTCACCTCTGTCCCCAGCCCACCCTCCCAAGGAATGCTGCCAGGCTTCTCGGGCCAAAGCGCGACGTACAGGGAAGGGGGTATCTTGGACACCCCACCCCAGAGAGCTTGGAGAAACCCAGCTTTCTTCTCCAAGTCCGATCAAATTAGGCCACAAATGCCCCCCCACCCTGTGCTAATTGGAGTTAAAAATGTTTGAACCACAATAAGCCTTGGCCATCGACAAATTCTTCTTCTTTTTTTCAAACAGGAGCATAAAATTACATGTTAAAAGTATAAAAATGCATTCGCCCAATTAATTTCCTGAAATCTCATTAAAAAATTTAGCCTGACTAAGTCAGACTTCTGACCTGAATTTTAATCGTCTTTACACTGGATGGGTCTTTTCCCCCCGATATTTGCAATGCATCATTAATTTTGAGGCAACCGTTTCTGTGATTTTAGAGAGCACACTTCATCAGAATGACATTTCCTGTAAACCAAGTTCACCTTTAAAGACATCTGACATCGTGTGTAAGGAACGCGGGACATGCGTATATGGCAACGCGTTTCCAATCCACGCTGCACGAAAGGGCACGATTTACAGAGAGTCCATATCCTCAGGCCCTAAGGAGGCCAACCCCACTCGGCTCTTCACGATCTGGCTCATTTCAAACTCAAGAGGTGCACACGGGCCACGCGATGGGAGTGACCCTGCCTCTGCGCCTCCCAAGCTAACGAGCAAGTCATGTATCGCAGCGTTGCCCCCACCCCTGCAAACTGGAGCCCCGAATAAGACCCACTGCTCTGAGCTGGTGAAAGGAGGAGAGGAGGTAGGTGCAAGCACCACTGTGACTCTCTCGCCCGGACATCTACACGCAGCACCATGGGAACAGCGAGCGAGATGCCCGAAGCATGGAAGACGTCTGATGACAAAACCTAAGGCATCTCCATTGTCGTGGCTCCCCAGGCCGACCCTCATTAACGGAGCTCGGAGCGAGCTGAGCTTAATTAAACATGCGGACGAGAGACTCCGGAATCAGCTCCCAATGAAGGACAAGCAAAGACTGGAAGGGTGAAGCCACACAGAGCAGCAGCCATCACCCAGCGGCTGGGCACATCCTGGACTTCCCTCTCCCTCCTCCTTCAGTCACCAAAAGCAGGTGGTCCCCCCCCCCCGCCCCGTGTCCAGCCTGGTTAAGGCTTAGGCATTGTCTCACCTCCTCGCCTCCTTTTCCCACCTTCCCTGCGCCTCGAGCCTCAGCTACCAGTGATCTAAAACTTCAACCCCGTCAACTTCAAACCCACAATGGGCCCCCCATCGGCTGCAGAGTCAATTCCAAATGACACAGCGGGGAGTCCAAGCCTTTCCTCACGACTGCTCATTCTACCTTGTCTAAGCACCGGGATTTAAACCCTTATCTAACCCTACGGTCCTGCACCTTCAGGTCTGGCTCTTCCCTCTTCCTGGAACACGCAGACCGAAGGCAAAAATGAGACAAGCACTTGCTGAATTTACAACAAAGCAAACACTTCTTGAACGTTAATGGCCATCGATATTTGGACATTAAATCTTATCTAACGACCATCGTTGGCTTGGGAATCTTTTCCTAACGGTTTGGGCCTGTGCAATGCTTGTCCTCATCTCCTGCAGTCAGCACGTTCCTCTCTCTCTCGGAACAGTGCCGAACACAGCGGAACCTGGCACAGCCCACGCAGGTCTGCAAAGACTTTCCAGATGGAAGACGCATTAGCCAGGGCTTTCTCAGGCAAGAACACCGTCCTCCTGCTTGGAAATTCATGTGGTTCTTCTGGGTCAGCTGAGCCTTGTCTTACATTCTTGATGAAAATGCTCTGCAGCCACTTGGCAAAAGTCATAAAGCATAGATGCTTTTTCTCAACTGCATTCATTCATTCATTCATTCATTCATTCAAAACCTTAATAAAGGCAGGCATGTTCAGCTTTCCCAATTACCAGTATATATGAATTTCACATATAATTCTGCCATGTTCAGCAAACATATTTTCATATGCTGGTAGCTCTCAGAACTGGAAAGCTCCTTGAAATGAACAAACCATGTGTCTTGGACACAGAAGGTTATTAAAAATCAGAGGGCTAAATTGTTCTATCTGCATTGGGGGTATTTCCAGCTCTGGGCTCTTTAGCTGTGAAAACGAAATTAAATTTTAGAATATCACAATAAGATCAATGACTTCCCATTTCCGTAGCACCCACGATGTTGGGTGCCATGCTGGACGTTTAAAGTATACCATCTCACTTAGTCTTCATGGCCCCATTTTACGGATGAGGAGACTGAGGCTCAGAGAGGTCACCGACCAACGTCACCTGACTGGTGAGGGATGGAGTTGGGAACTGAACCCAGTCCGGTCCAGCATGCAGCATTCTCGCTGTCGCGGAGCCTCGCTCCTTCCTCTAAGAATGATTTTGGGGAAATAGCAATGCGTCCTACCATAAAGGAAAATGCCCCCGCCATCAGTTTCAGTGTTTCTATGTCCTGAAATAGGCAAGGTTCAGGCCCCGATATCTCCTCAGATGGCATTTAAATACCAGACGAGGCGACAGGAAGTGCCAGACTGTCCTTTGTCCAACCCAACCGTCCGCAGACCCAGCGTCAACACCACTGTTCTTCCGGGTACTGCAAACCCGGCCAGATGCTGGCAGCACTGGGGCATCTTCCCGACAGGCGCTGGCCAACGCTGAGTAATCGTATCTAATTACACTTAACTATGTCATTACCACTCCAACATGTGCCACGAGACGCCATGGCCGATGCCGCCGCCGCAGCCCAGCGCGTCCTTGTTCGCGAAATAATTACGGGGCTCTCTCCTCTGCCAAACGAGGCTATAATTAACCCTAATTGCTTGAAATGCAACTGGCTAATTCTGGGAGATTAATCAAGGGGGACTCGATTGTTAGTGAATGACTTAATATGACAAATTGCTACATTACCCGAGGAGGCCCCGCTGCCCCGGCATCGCTGAGATGTCCTGGTGGACTCTGGACCAGCAGTGTCCATGAGCTGCCCAGATTGCTGGGATCCACCTCCCCAAATCCATCTAGGAAATGGGCCCCTGCACCTCAGCCAGTGACAGAAATGGAGAGTATAGATGCCCTTGGACCCTTGTGCACTTGTGTGTATGTGGACATGCGCGCGTGAGCGCACACACACACACAGTTTCTCCTAGTTCATATGTCGCCTCTGCGTGAATCTGGCTTTGGGTCAGGTGCCTTGTTGGAGCTTCACTGGCTCCGAGTTTCTCCTTCATTCTTTCCTGTCTGACCCTCCCGTGAGACTGCGTGCTGGGTCAGAGCAGACGTGGGTCGTGTGCGTCCTGGGTGCACTACACGTGTGCCCAGTGTATTAACTCAGCAGGCATGAGGGGCTCCAGAGGACTCTCTGTCTAAGGAGGGAAGGAAACCCAGGATCCAGTCCCCCAGTGGGATGTGCTCATGGCCATGACCCAGGGCCTGGGCACAGGTGTGGAAGCAGCACAGAGGAGGGGCTGGGGTGGAGCAGGAAGGCTCCCCAGAAACGGTGGTGTGTCTGAGACTGGAGGAGGAGTTGGGGAGGGCACTCCAGGCCCAGGGACCAGCCTGGGGTGTGCGAGCAGCTCCGAACCACAAAAGCTGTCTTCAGAAAAGCTGCGCAAGTCTGCCTGGCTCTCCGAGGTCTACACGAGGGTGAGGCAGGTGGAAGGAAACCTGTGATTCTTTGCTTTGCTGGTTCTGGATAAAGAGGCTGAAAGGGCCATAGTCCCGACCAGAAGGGAGGCAGACTTCGGCCCAGAGTAAGGAAGTTCTTTCTGACCCCAGTTCTCCCTGCCCGTTTCTCCGCACCCTCCTTTCTCCCGGCGCTGCCACAAGCCCCGCTATGTCCATCCTTCTCAGCAGCACTGATCCCTCTGAGACAAAGCGGTTCCATTCACATGGGAACACCCGGGGGCAGGCCCAGCGCCTGGCATCCCACCCAGAGTGGCTTCTCCGAGTGCCGCTGGAGGAAATGAAGGGCTGGCTGGGTTAGGCAGTGAGCTCTGCTCCCATCGCTGGAAACGTCCGAGAGGAGGCTCTGTCTGGGGACTGCCCCCGTTGGCCAGGGCGAAGCGGCCTCAGGGATGTGTCCCTGGGAGACTCCCAGGCCCTGCAGAGAGAGGAAAGGGCTTACCTGTGGGTCAGGAGGGTGCGCGGGCCCCGGGGTGTGGCAAAGGCTGTTGGGGTTCCCTCCGTGGGGCATGTGGCTGGGCTGTCCTGCCATCCTGCATGCCAGCCTCACAAGGGCACGGGCTGCAAAAGAAAACCAGGGCTTTCTTATATATCTGCCCGTCCATTCTCTCCTCCTGCCAGCCCTTGGACGGAGGAAGTACTTTCACTGGCCCCATTTTACAGGTGTGTGAGTTGAGGTGCACAGCAGTTAAGTACCTTGCCCGTGGCCACCCAGCTCAGAAGTGGCAGGCCTAGGACTCGACACCCTGTGTGACACACTTTCCCTCCATTATGCTGTCCTGTTAGGTTGCTAGGATTGTCCCTAACGGATAGAGGGGAAGCTGAGGCTCTGCAGGGAAAAGTCTAAAGGTGGCCCCAGCCAGCCAGGGGGCACCAGATTCAACCCCACTTGTGCCAGACTCCAAAGCCTAGTTCTGTCCACATCGCTGTCCTCCAAGCCTCTTAGGGATAGTTCTACACCCCTGCACCCCAACATCAGTCCCACATAAACCCCGGCTGGCAGTCTGGGTGGTCAGGAGAGGCAGACCTAGAGTCAGACCACAAGCAGCAGCTGCAGGAAGGGCCCTGCGTCTCCATCCTTGCTGGACCCAGTGCACCAATCACGGGAAGGCCAAGGCCATGGGTCCCTCTCACAGTCCTGCTCAAGCCTCTGGGCACCAGGGAGCAACCCTCTCAACCTCCAGGGCTTGTCACATCAGAGGCTCCCAGAGAGCTCGGATGCTAGTCACCAGTTGCCATAGTAACCGCAGCAGCTGTCCCTGAGTGCCACCAGGCACCCAGGCCTGAGCTGAAGGCCTTCTGAGTATCACCCCCAACATCACTTCCACTCCTGGGGTCACAGGCAGCCTCTCCGGCTCCCAGCAGACAAGCACCCCCGGGGCAGGGATGGAGGCTCAGGCGCACAGAAGCAGAAGCAGCTGTGAGGCCGCAGGAGGACACACCCAGCCTGTGACCCTCCGGGTCCAAGGGGAGCAGCCTCCTCGGAGGAGGACAGGCCTTCATTCACCCCGAGCATTTTGCAGTACCTTCACGTCCAGGGCCCCGCCTCCCGCGTCCTCGGCAGGCCCAGCTCCTCCCTCACACACCTTCCATGTGCATTTTCGGATAGCGCTGCTCTCCAGCACGCACAGGAGATGGCAGGGAGCGAGGCCACATGGAGCAGGAGGCATGACAGGGACTGCAGGTCCACACAACCCTGGCTGGCAGGGCGCCGCTCGAGGAGCCTCCTGCCCAGCACGGCCCGGCCCGGCCCCTGCGGGCTCCTGTCTGTGACGTTGCCCAAACTCAACCAGTTTTGACTTCCACACACAGCACTGTTTGTGGTTCATCCTAATGTATACACACGAAGGTAGAGCTCTTGCTGTCTCCTTTTTCTTATCTCAAATCAGTGTCACGGTGAGGGCACAGCGACGCTATGCCTGTTCTTTGGAGGCCTCTGTCCCCGCACGCACACCCCTGACTGCCTGATCGCTGGGCCTCCAGGGCCTGGGACCCTCCCCACCACGCCCTCCTCCTCTGCCTGGGCCGCTGAGGCCACTTCCTGAAATGCAGATGGGACCGCAGTCCCCTCAGCACCTGCCCACCATCTGTGCCCGCCTCCGCATGGAGCGCTCCCCCCCAGGTGACACGGTGAGAACCTGGGTACGAAAGGCCCCAGGATAAACAGATAAACACGAGCAGCTTCCCGAGGCAGCGCTGTTCCTCAGGGGGGAAATGTGTGCGACAATAAACCGGATACAGAGGGAACGGAATGTAAAATGCGCATGAATTTTAAGATAAAACCCGAGGCTCCTGCAGGCTCTGCAGCTGCTTGGGGCTGCACCCCCAGACCCCTCGGGGTGACATGTTCACCGTCCTCCGCCCTTAGGGGGGCCTCTGGGAAAGGCGGGAGAGCTGTCTTCAGCAGGAAGGTTCTGTCTTTATCGCAGAAGCACTGGCACGGCCCTCGGTGCCTCGCTCACCTGCTCACCTGCTCACCTGCTCACGGACCTCACGTGCACCAGTCCTGGCTTCCCTTTCCCTCGTCCCACCTCACACAGCCTCTGTGGCCGGCCAGCCTGGGTTTGTGCCGTGACCCTGTCACTCCCCAGCGGGGACCCTGGGCAAGTCACATGGGTCAGAAACCTAGGAGGTATTTGCGAAGGTCACTCCCTCACCCCCACCCGGCACTCCCACAGCTGAGCTCAGAGGCAGCAGCCTGCACCCCCTCAGGGGCTTCTCAGGCGTCTGGGCTCCTCACACAGGAGCAACGTGAGGGCCCCCACCCAGGCCCCATCAGAAATAGTCATGATCAGCGGCCTGCTCGCCCTCAGGAGCTTCTCAGGCGTCCGGGCTCCTCACACAGGAGCCACGTGAGGGCCCCCCACCCAGGCCCCATCAGAAATAGTCATGATCAGCCAACAGTCGTGTGCACTCACTATGCCGGCCCTGCTCCCTACACTTCAGCTGTCAGCCCATCTCATTTGGGTCTCTTATGGTTCCATTTTACAGACGAGAAAACCGAAGCGCAAGGAGGCTACGAGATGTGCCCAGATCACACGGATCACAGGCAGAGGAGCCAGGATTCAAACCCACAAAAGCATCTTTGCCCCAAACCTCCATGTTGCGCTCCTCACAGCCCTTCCCAGCATCCTCTTCCCGTCCAGGGGCTCCCCACTGAACGAGAATGAGATCTGTGCTGAGTGGGCCACTTCCCCCCACGAGGGCCATGGTCCTTGCCCTTCGGGACGGCACCAGCTGCTATGGCACTGCTGTCCACGCACCTCTCCTGCCAGGCCCTGGGCTTTGGTGAATGACTGTTCCCGAGAGCCTTTCTGTCTAGAATGGAAGGTGCTGCACCAGGCTCCCCAGCGAGGGGGAG
Source organism: Myotis brandtii (assembly GCF_000412655.1). Classification (NCBI taxonomy): domain Eukaryota; kingdom Metazoa; phylum Chordata; class Mammalia; order Chiroptera; family Vespertilionidae; genus Myotis; species Myotis brandtii. The sequence goes on from NW_005370657.1 coordinate 3,893,542, forward strand.
GGGCCTTTGTTCCAGAAAAGCAGCAGCCAAGGAGGACCTGCAAGCCACAGCCCCCCCAGTGCCAGAGAGGGGCCACGACAAAGGGGCAGAGGCGGGGAGGGAGGGCAAGGCAACGAGGCTCTGAGCTCCCAGGGGGCCAGGTCTTGCACCCTGGGGCTGCTGGTAGACCCATCTCACCACGAGGAATCGGGCTTAGAGGGGAGGCTCAAGGTCGTGTCTCCAGTGAGCTACAGAGGGGCATGTGAACCCAGGCCTCACTGACTCCCAAGCCCCGCCCCCCACTCGGTCCCAGAGTCTCCAGAAAATTTCAGAGAATTTTCGTTCTTTTTTGTCTACACTTCAACAGAAACCCGACCCTTTTATCCCAGAAATTTCCTGCCAGAAACTGCTTCTTAGGGGGCTCAGACGCAGAAAGATCAAGACAAAGGGACTTGGAGGGAGGACATGGAGAGCCGGGCAAGGAACCACAGCGCATGCCGGCGCCTCCGGGTAACGCAGGGAGCTGCCGCTGCCGGGCTCCTGCCAAGCTGCTGAACAATGAGGAACAGGCTGCCAAGCCCAAGTCAGGGGCCAAAAATCCGTGGAATGTGAGGCCCAGAGCCGCAGGCCACACCGAGTGCCACCTCAGAGAGGGCCTTTCTTTGCCGGGAGCGAGGGTCCTGCATTTCCAAGGCGCTGTGGGCGCAGTGTGGCTTCCGGCCTGGGCTCGGGACATGTGTGCGTGTGTGCGTGCGTGTGTGTGCGTGTGTGTGCACGCACGCCATGTCTACCAGACTCCCAGGGACCGAATCGGGAGGAGCCCAGGGGTTATTTGGGGTGGGCAACCTTTAAGTACTCAGTTTCCTCGTCTGGAAAATGGGGCCAATAGTAAAACCCATCTCTGAGGGCAACTGAGAGGATTAAACATGTAACAGACATGAACACCTTAGACCAGAGCCTGGCACACGCACCGCCCCGAGGCTTTAGCTGCTCCCACTGTCGTCAGTGCTGACCATGGGGCAATGGGGAGTGGTCGCCTCCACGTGCCAGGCGGGAGCTGGGGCTCAGAGATGGGCGTGGTCTTGCCCAGGGTCACACAGCTGGGAGGGACAGAGCAGGGCTGGGGGACCCCAGGCCGTGCTCTGCCTCCTGCACGGCGTGGCCTCAGTGAGATGACTCTGGAGCAAACACATGCATCACCTATGGGAACTGCGGCCACCTCTGCCACGCCCACGGCCCGGCTCCTCCCGCCTGGCCTCAGACAAGGCTCTTCCTACTGCAGGGAGTGACCCCCGGGGGACGCGGGGACTTGGGTTTCATCCTAGAAGGGATCAGCTCCCGCTGGGCAGGGCTCTGAGGTTACCCAAGTGGCCTTTCTGACGAAGACTGCTGTCTGGCCTTTGCCTCCCAATTTCTGGAAACTTCAGCTAGGGAAAGCCTGTCCCTCCTTTGTTCCCCGCCAAATGCCACACCTCGTGGAGGCCGGCGGCTCCCTGGGGCCCTTACCCTCCCAGGGCCAGATGACCCAAGACACCAGGAGGCTCAGGCCAAGGACCGGACCGGGGGCAGGGTGGGGGGTACGTGCGTGGGGGGCGGGGGTGTCGTGGGGCTTCTGGAAGTGCATTCTTATACCATGTGGGCGTAAGCGTTTGTCACTTTGCTCCCAAGCCCTGAGTGGAAACGGCGTGTCCCTGCCCTTTCCTGCACGTGTGTGTGCAGGCGGTCAGGGTCATCGGCAACCACGAGGCTGAGCCCAGCCGGTGCTCAGTGCGTCCACTGAGGCAGGGGCGCCACTGCCCTTGTTTGGGGGTGAAGGTGGCGAAGGCTGACAGGTTCTGCCAAGCCCTCGGGACAGCCACCCAGACGTCCTTGGAGGCTCGGCCGCAGCTGCCACCGGACCCTGTGCCGGTTTCTCAGAGGGAGGCCCCTTCTCAGTCCTTCCGGCTCATGAGCAGCATCACAGGCTGATTTCCCAAAGCAGGAAACCCCCTCCTGACTTCACACCCTCCCCTACACACACACAGTTTTCTTTCCCCCAAATGAGGGACCCAACACCATGCAGGCCCCTGCGGCTGTTTCCACTTGACCAGCAGGCTCCTGGCGGCCAGTGCCAGGGATGGGTGCCTATTGCCCAGGGCCTTGGCCAGCTGGGAGAGGGCCGTGCCACAGGCCCGCCCTGCCCGACGCAGCCCTCCGCAGTGGCGATCAAAGGCCCAGCGAGGAGACAGGCAGCTCCAGCCGGGCCCCTGGTGGTGTCAAGGCCAGACCAGCTTCAGCGTCAGCCAACATCCTTACCAAGCAGCCCCCCTGAGCTCAGTGACTTGATATCTTCCAAGAAGCCATCACCCCCATTTTGCAGATGGGAAAACGGAGGCTCCACGGAGTCCCAGGTGGCTATTATCTACCTTATGTGAGGCAGAAGGGAAAGTTCAGACCAGGTAACGGAGGGGCCCATGGCCACAAAGCAGGCAACAGGGGGAAGTAACACTTGAAACCAAGTCTGTCTGATGCCCCCAGTCCACACTGCCTTGGAAGAGAGCATGAGTGAATGGATGAGCTGTGGCTCCGGCCGCACCCCCGTCCCCGCCCCGGCCTCCCTTCTCTTCTGGTCTTGGGATAAGCAGCCGTTACCCATTCATCACTTGACAGGAAGCAGCCAGCTCTCAGACCAGAGTCACGGGGGCCTGGGAGCTGTAGGGGAGCAGCCACAGCTGGTGTCTGGTTTCCTGAGTGGTCCTGTGGCCCCTCAGCCCCGCCCCGCCAAAGCCACACTTGCTGCTCAGATTCCTGGGCCCCATAACCAGCAGGAGCCTGGCTTCTCTTAGACAGGGGGCCACAAGCAGCCCCAGCAGAGAGGTCCCTAACCCCTCCTGGGGCCGCGGGCCTCCCACGTGGGCCTGCAGGACCTGGAGGCCACAGCTGAGGGGCGATGCCCACCCAGACAGTGGGCCTTTCTTCCCGCTCAGCTCACTCCCCCAGCACCACCAGCTCGCCTCTCCTCACCCATCACCCACCCCCCTCCTTCTCTCTCCAGAGCTCCAGACCCCAACCACAAAAGCCACTGGCACCAAAGACTCACTGGCCCAAACTGGAGGTTTTGCCTGACCTTCCCAAGTCCCCATCTTAGCAACGGGTCACCTGTCTGCCCCGGGATTTGGCAGGAACCCAGACTCACCCCACCCCACACCTCGCCCTCCCTCGGTCCACAGCTGGACTCCATCCAGTTCTGCCGATTCTTTCACCAAATGAGTCTGCGCTCACCAGAGCCCCTGCCCTGTGCTGGCCTGGCCCCTTCTCAGCGGGTCCAGTGACCCAACTACTTCCAGGCCACCGTGGGAAAGAGCCCCTCTCCAGCACACAAATCCCAACCAGCCGATCCGCACCCCGAGCTTCCCAGGGGTGTCCCACACGACAGAAGGCACTGCAAGCTCTGCCCAGCTGGTTGGGGCCTGCCTTCCTGCATTTCCCCCGGCTCCCACCCCACCCCTTCGAGGAGGAAGACCTGCTGAGCATGTCTCTGTGCCAGCGAGTTACATGCAGCACCTCAGCACATTCCTCTGCGACACCCCATTTCACACATGAGGACACTGAGGTGCACAGAAGTCAGGTGACTTGCCAAACTCGTGCAGCTGGTAAAAGGCATACCGTCTGCACCCAGATCCGACGTTTACAAAGTCTGACTTTCAGTCTCATTTGTGTGGGGTGATCCTTCTAAAGCTGGGGGATCTCACTCTGCTAGGAGCACTGGACCCCTCAGACAGGCTCACCAGCCCAAGGAGCCCTGCCCTCCAGGGAAATGAACTTGGTCTTTCCTCAAGGCCTTGGCAGGCTCTGCTTCTCCCGGTCTGAAATGAATTGTCTCCAGGCAAACCTGGCTCCTCCTCCACAGCCCAACCTGGGCACTTCCTCCAGGCAGCCTTCCCGGACTCCCCCAGTTACGCCTGGCTCTACATCCCTGGTGCCTGTGCTGTCACTGACGGCTTGCATGTTTTCCTTGAGTGCAGAGACCTAAACACTCACCCTATGGCCCCAGCAGGCTGCAGAGTGAGGGCCAGGCACCTGGCTGCTGCCCAGGTACAGCAGCACCAGAAGTCAGGAGGAAGAAGCCAGGGAGGCAGCCCCCAGGGGGCTGGAGGGCTTCAGTGTTTGTAAAGAGCTTGCCCTGGGCCTCAGGATAGCACCCGTAATCCCACCCAGTCGCCTCTCCCGAGGACACGTTCTTGAGCCCCTGGCCTCCCCTAATTTTCTCACCTGCCCCGTTTTCAGGTTTGAGGGAACAGCTGTACCTGGTGGGAGAACGTTCTGTGGAGAACTCACCGCTCCGCCATCCGGAAGGGGCTCCGGCTGCCAACACCCACCCCGAGGCAGCACTGCTCTCTGCTTCCCCTGCAACCTCAGCAGCTCTGCCAAAGCCGAGGCTCACTCAGGGTGACCCCCTCCCCGCCCCTGCATGGTGGCAAAGGTCAAGCTCAGCTGATGGCACTGGCCCAGCGGTAGCCACCGTCGGTCGGGTGCTCTTTCAGCCCAGGCTCCCGGGTCCCCCCCGGGCCTGACTCTCTGTCACAGCTGCCCAAGGCGGCAGGAAAGGGTGAGGGGCCCCCCCCCGCAGGAGGCAGGGCAGAGGCAGGTACCTTGCACAGTGGCTCCTGAGAGGCTCGGGGCAGGTCTGCTTGGCCTGGGTGGAGGGTGGCCTCTCGGTGCCAGGGCGGGTGAAGGAAGAGGGGCTGGCCCTGTCTGCATGGGACTTCCCCTGCCCGAGACTCCATGCCCAGCCGCTGCCGAAAGGAAACCCCCACCACACGCTGTTCCAAAAATAGCTCCGGCTGCCACCTCTGTGGTGAATGGAAATTGTCATGGTCGCCAGGGTGGCCGATGCTCACCAGGGGCTGGTCTGTGGCCGCAGACACTGGGCAGTCCGGAGAGCGTGCACGTGTGTGCCTCAGCCAGTGGGCTTGGAATGCAACCAGACTCCACTCTGGGACCGGCCAGTCCTACTCCCCAATTTTACCCACCCGGGAAACTGAGGCAGGAAGCAAGAGACTTGCCAGGGTCACAAGCACAGCAGCGGCAGCACCGGGCCAGGACCCAACCTCCTCAGCCCACTCCACACCCACCCTGTGGGGAAGGGCTCAGCCCTCCAGGCTCTATCAACCCTTCGCCCCCAACTGGAACTTGGAACACAGGCAGCAGCCCAGGACTAACCCAACCCGGGCTTGGGAGCAACGAGGGGTCCTTCTCTTGTCCCTGGGAAGGACTCCCCCCGCCCCCTGCACTGGGGCCCAGCAAATGCTAAGAAGCATGAACGTTCCTGCTGTCCCTTTAAAAGCTTACCTCTTTTCTCTTTTGTGAAATGAGCCAAAAACATTTGTTGCCGGAGAGACGAACGCCTTGATAGGCAGCGGCCCTGGGTTCAAGTCCTGGATCTGCCCCGTCCCAGCTGTGTGTGTCCCGTGTCCCCAAGGGTAAAACAGGGACAAGAGTAGCATGCATCGCCCCGGCTGCTGGAAGGTTCCTGGCGTTACGCGAACCAAAGTGCTTCCGGGCTGGCACACAACAGACACCCAATTAATGGGTGCAGGGCCCGTGCTGACTCCCAGACAACGCAGGTGGAGGCGCTTGCTCTCACAGGGTCCGCGGGAGAGAGCCGTGGGACACAGGGACAGACATCCACGAGCCAGAACAGAGCCTGAAGATGCCTCCAGGAAGAGGACGGAGGGGCGCGCGGGTCCGGCCAGGCAAGGTCACGGACAGCGTCTCGCAACAGGTGGAGTTTGAGATGGCGTAGAGGGATGGGCAGGATTCGAACCAGAGGGGAAGGGGATTCTGGTGGAGGACACGGTGGGGTCAAAGGTGTGGAGGCTGGTGCCCCTGCAGACATGGGGGAGGAGGTCAGGGCAAGCTCCAGGCCAGCCCAGCCCAGCCTCCTCCCGAACAGGAGCCGCCAACACCCTGCGCAGCCACCCGCTCTGTAGCTCAAACGCTGGGACTGGCACGAGCACATGGCAGCTGAGGCCCCGGAGGACATACCGAGCTGGCACCAGGGCGTGGCCACCTGCCAGCGCACCTTCCCCTCCAGTCCCCTGGGTGGCCCAGGCTGGGCCCAGGCCATCCATCCAGGGACTTGCAGGGGGACCCCCACTGAGGCCCTGTGAGGGTGGCACTCCTCAGGGACTGTCCGCCACCACCCAGCTACGTGGGCAGCACCAGCCTTGACTCACAGAAGAGACTCCAGATGGGCACTCTCTGCCTAACTTGCTTTTCTTTTGCTTCCAGCCTCCTGTCCGCTGGAGAGGAAAGCCCTCCACGGCAGAAATGCGCCTCTGAGGGCACATGTGCTCGGCCCAGGACAGGGCCCAGCGCCCAGGGAAAGTACAGGTTCACACCATGTGAACCAGCTCCATGGAGCCTTCCTCTTCCTCCTGGGCCGGAGGCAGCCAGAACCTTCCAGAAGTCTGACGTGGCTCTAGTCAGCCTCTGTGCCCTCACGTGTGATGTCAGTCACTCTCTGCCTGTCGACCTGGGACACAGAAGATAGGGCGGAGCTGTGCTGAGGGGCACAGATGGCACCCAGTCCCTTCCATAGGGGGCCGGACACCCAGGGCTCCAGAGTCACTGTGAGGCCCCCCCCCCATGCGGCTGAGCGAGGCTCCGTCTGCGGGCACAGTGTCCCCTCTGTCCAGCTCTGCCACCCCACGAGGAGTTAGTGATTTCTGCTCTAAGCCACAGTGCGTGTGGCACGATGGCCGGGACTTCATGGGGTCTGGGACTCTCATAGAGCTGCATGGTCTTGGGAAAGCCACGGGCTATCCCTGGGCCTCAGTTTCCCCACCTACAACACGGGTGGGCCAGGCTCCGCGGTGCAGAAGGGCCCTTCCTGTGCTGACGATTTTTGTGCTGCTGATGGGAGGACATGCGACTCACTGGTGGCCATGAAACTGGGCTCTGGGATCCTGACAAATCTGGAAACTGAGGCTCTGGGGTCATGTGACAGCTGCAGAGAGGCGGAGCCTGGACGAAATGCAGGCCTGAGTCCTGGCTCGCCTGGAAGCCCTCTACCTGGGCTCCGCCCTCAGGAAGGAACCAAATGGGTGTTCGTGGTGAGGACCAGATCAAGTGCTTAACTATGTTGCAGAATCAAAGGAGGAGCCATTGATTCCGACGTGGGCCAATCAAGGGGGGCTGCAGGGAGGTGGTGGCATTTGATCTGGGACCAGAGGACCAGGTAATGAGGAGACAGAGAGGCAGCCCAGCACAGGCTCTGGATTCTAGGAGCCCCAAGTTCAAATCCTATGCTGCCTCTGTCCAGCCACGAGAGCTCCAGCCAGGCCCGTGGTCACCTCTTTGCAGTTTCCAGTTCTGTAAACGAGGGGGGGGGCGGGAGGTGGGCATGAAGGACCCACCCCATTGGGTTGTTATGAGGACTGAGAACATGCAGACAAAATGCCAGCCCAGGACCATCAGGGCCCAGGTATACACAAGAGCTCAATAAATATGGCTGCTGCTACTATTACGATTACTATCCTATCCTATATAATAAAAGCCTAATATGCAAATTGTCCCCTCGGGAGTTCGACCACTTGCTATGACGTGCGCTGACCACCAGGGGGTGTCGCAGAACATGGCGGGTGTCGGTGAGGCGGCGCTGGCAGCAGGTGGCAGTGGGGGTGCTGCCGGCCCTGATGGGCCCCGAGAAGAGCGGGACCTTCACGGGATGGTGGAGCAGGTGAGCGGGCGGCGCCAGGCAAAGGCGGGTGCGAGCGGGGGCCCAATTGCCCCGCCGAGCACCCTGCAGATGGTGACCAGCAGCAGGGGTCGGCGGGGCTGTGCCCCCCCTACCCCCCCCCCCCCCCCCCC
>NW_005370657.1:3901400-3903887 GCF_000412655.1 Myotis brandtii
GGGCTGCAGGGCTGTGAGGCTGGGGGCATGAGCTGGGGCCCGATCCCTGCAGGCCACCCCAAGGGACCCCACCCATGCACGAACTCGTGCACAGGGCCTCTAGTTATCATTATAAAAAAACCAGTGCTCATTCAACATCAATATCCTTGTGACAAACACATCTGATAACCTGCTCAGCAAATCATTTGTCACAATAAGTCTGGTCCTCATCCTCTAGGGGACCCCAGTCTCCTGGCCATCCAGGCCCTTGGGTCTATGCACGGGGCAGGCAGTGTCTGTCCCCTCTGAGGAAGCCCCTTTAGGAGGAGGCTGGGGGAGGCCACACTGGCGCCTGCTGCGTCCTCCCAGAAGCTGGGAAGTGATGGCGGAGCATTTCACAAAGCTACCAGGACGATGAACCTGAGCCGTCTTCCCCTCCTCCCACTGTCTCAATAAAATAAATCTTGGCCCGCGGCTGGCGAGAGACCCTATATATTTACATGACGATCCTGCCTCATGATCACAGGGCCCGTGTTTCCGGCAGGCAGCGTGTGGCAGGGATGACAGTGGTCCTAGGAGACCCACTATTTTCCGGCGACTTTTATTGTCCATTATATCCCAGCGTTTACAGGGCTCTGCTCCGGGCCTGGCAGGAATATCGCACACAGCGGGGCCCACAGACCGTCTTCGGGTCCCATCCATCCCTCCCAAGTCTTTGTGTGGTTGCGAGACCCCAGGGAGCGCCGGGAGCGCTGGTGGGAGAGGGCTGGTTGCTGGAAATCAGGCCCAGTGGGAATATGTGCACCATGGAAATTGGCAAATGCTACAAATTAGAGCTTTGTACAAATATCTCCCCCCACCCTGTCCCTCTGCCCAGGAACTTACCAGCACACCCTGGGGAGAGGTGACCCAGGGGACCATCTGAGCACCTGGAAGGACACGTGGACTTAAGAGTCAGAGGTGAAACCTGACCTCCTCAACCGCTTGCGTGTGGCCGTAGGGATGTTACTGTCCTTTCTGAGCCTCAGCTTTCTTATCTGTGAAATGGGGACATACCTGAACTGCTGGGGTTGTGGTGAGATTATAGGATCTTATGGAAAGTTCCCTGGGTGATGCCTGGTATGTAGCAGGTGCTTATTAAATGATAACTATTTTCATTCATTCATTCAACACCCAGCGAGCACCCACTCTGTACCAGAGCCTGTCTGAGTCACAGGGATACAGAGATGCCCCAGGGGAAGACAGATATCAGATTCTTCACATCCGAACAGTTCTTAGTTCTTGATCACCTGCAGAGGGATTTTTTACCCACATCACTTATGAAGCCTCATGACAATTTTGAAAGGTGGGCAGAGCAGGAACTATGCCCATGGTTGAGACGAGGAAATGGGGTTCAGGGTGGGTATGACTTGCCCAAGGCCCATGCAAGGGGGTAGCAGGCCCACCATGGCATCCATCTCTGAATTCCCAGGCCCAGCCTCTTGGGCAGGCAGGAAGAGGGGAATGAGCTGAGCCAGGACCCCTACCCACCCACCTATTTTGAGCTGGCAGGGCTCATCCACCCATTTCACAGATGAGGGGACTGAGGCTCAGAGGGGTGGTATCAACAGCTGAGAGCCAAGATTCATAACGAGGCTGGCAGCCTCCAGAGCCGGTGGCTGGGTGCCCAGCAGAGAGCAGGGAACCACCAAGCCCCTCCGTTCTGATGCCCAGGAGGCCCGCAGACGGGACACATCTGGCCACCTCAGCCTCAGCACAGAGCAGCTGAGGAGGGTTCAGCTGAAACAGGAGAGCGAGAAGAGTGCAGACAACGCTGATGACTCAAACCACCTTTGAAACGGGGAGGCAGGCGGAAGCGGGCAGCATTTCTGGTGGGTTTCACCTCACTTCCTAGAAGGATGCGTCACCCGCTTTCGTTGAGTCAGCACTCACCCGCGTCCGGGTGGCACCTCTCCGTCTGCTTGTCCTCAATGCAGCTACAGGCTGGCAGGTGGCGGCCACCCATCTGTCGAGGGGGCACCTTTTCACTTCACAGATGGGGAACAGAGGCCCAGAACGGGAGGAGGGTGGCTCGGGGACACGCAGCAGGACCTACGTGTGTCAAAGACTGACTTTTCTATTTTGGGAGATAGGAAAGGAGGCAGCTTCTAGAGCTTTAAAAGAAGAAAAAAAGGGGGGGGGCGGGGAGAAAGAACCAGCAGCTGAATAGAACTGCAACAAGGCCCCTGGCCAGCCCAGAGAGGTTTCCGAAGTTCTGGGCAGTCTGAATTCCTGCCGGCTGAAGGGTCACGAGATTTCCTTTGCAAAAGGCAGAGCTGGAAACGTCTGACTGAGGGGGAAGGGGGAGGAGGGAAATGCCCACGAGACTGGAAGTCATGAGTGTGAGCCTGGCTGCCCCCAGTGACTTTCTGGGTGACCACAGACCCGTCCTTTGCACTTTCTGGGCCTCAATTTATCCTTTTTTATTTACTGCCCCTCAACTCTTGTTCTAATGCACTTAAGTGTTAT
>NW_005370657.1:3903998-3926810 GCF_000412655.1 Myotis brandtii
TTAACTCCATTTTACAGAAGGGGAAAACTGAGGCATAAAAAGGCCAGGCACGCTGTCCAGTATAGGAGGAAGAACTGGGATTTGAAGCCAGGTAGTGTGGTTCAGACCCAAGCTCCCAACGCCAGGCCGCACGACCCTCCAGCCTGCGGCCGGCTGGTCCCTCGTCCCAGGTGGTCTTCCTGTCTCGGGGGGCTCGGCGTCTGCGGCATGGCTGCCAGCAGGCCTGTTTCTGGAGACACAGACCATCCCCCTCAACTCTGGCTGCTCCTCCACGCTGCTGCCTTTTCCGTGAACTGACTGCTTTGGTCTGCTCAGCAGCCATTAGCACCACAGCCCGGGGGACCCTCGGGAGACGCCCGGCTCACGGCAGCCATCGGCCCGCTCTTTGAGCCTTGCTGGGAGCCACGGTCGGAGCAGGAACGGATGGCCCCACTCTGATGTCCGTTTTGGAGTTTTAACCCAGGTCCGCCTCTGGGACTGCAGGAGGGAGACTGCCATTCAGGCGTCCAAGAAAGAGAGAAAAAAAAACGTCTATTCATAGCCAGACAGGCTGCTCTGTGGAAACGATGCTACCAGAACGCGACATGCAGCCCAGCTGTGCGAGAGATCGCCAGAAGCCTGACCTGGGACGGTCCATGTGGAAGGTTCAAAGGCGTGGGTGCTCACCAAGCCTAGAAGATATGCCCGGATTCTCAACCGTGACACTCCTGACGAATACGGTTCTGACCCAAAACCTGAGCTTGTCTTCCAAAGCGGAATTCTCCAGACAACAGACTTTTGGCTTCAACATGCAGACTGCCGATCTGTTTCACTCTGATCTCTAGAGTGAGGATTGCTCACGCTCAGGGGAACAGCCCCACAGCATGCGCCCCCACCCCATGCCACGCACTGCACCGGCGTCCACCTGCCGCTCCCTGGAGGTGGGTGTGACTATCTCCACTTTGCAGACGAGGAAACCGAGGCTCGGCGGTGCACATTCGGCAGAGGTGGGGTTTGAAGTCTGGTGCCTGCCCAAGTGCAGAAAGTGGGGGTGAGCCCCAACGGAACCTGCTGTCTGCACCACTCAGAGGAGCTCTGGGCAGATGGGGAAGCACCGAGAGTTGTGTGGGCAGGTGCACATCTCGTGTCAGCCCCGAGGCACACATTCAGCCCTCCGCAGGCACGGAAAGAATTCCGGCAGAGGGACAGGTGGGGACGAGGTGGCCCAACTGCAGTTAGAACAGCTTCATGAGGCTGCCTTAGTCCTGCCTTTTCCAAGGGAATCCATTCACTGGGAATACGCCGAGCCCCCAGAAAACCCCTTACACTTCATTCATATGGTTGTGTCAGTGGCAGACAATCGTTAACATGGCGGCCACGCTTCCGTCAGTTTCTGGGAGCAGGAGAACCCCTGCATCCATGCATGTGAGGTCTCATGTCTCACCAGAGACCTCAGAAAAGCCCCGAGGAATCCGCCGGCCTACAACCTATATTTGAGGCTCCAGGCAGAGGAGTGATGTGTCTGAGGACATTCGACGGTGCCCACTCAGTCAACAGTGGAGAAGGGGGAGGGCCCTCCAGGCGGAGGGCACAGCATGTGCAAAGGCCTGGAGACTAGGCAAGCCCAGCACTAGCTGTGGGACAGGGGGCCCAGGGACAGCAGTGGCCTCAGGTCTGCAGAGGGGAGGGGTGCTCAGTAGGACCGACAGGGCACCGGGCACCGTGAGCATGTGCCCCACGGCGAGTAAAGGTGCAAAGCCAGGCCCAGAACTCGGCTCCCCAGATCCCCCTCCAGGGCTCCTCTGCACCCCACTCTGCTTCCCCCTGCACCGAGCCTACGTGTGATTTTACTCAATGGACCATGTGATGATTCAAAGCCCCAGAATCAGTTTAGCAGCATCTTTCCTCCATCAATGCCATATGCATACACATGACCTCGGCACCCTGCCCCGGTCACCTCAGGTAACTGCGTGCCCACAGACAGGAGGAAGGAAATGCCTACAGAACCTCCCTCTCCAGAGACCAGGCTGGAAGACACTCTCTTACTTGGTGAGCATTTATCGAGTGCCCACGGTGGGTCAGGCTCGGTGGTAGGCACTGGAAGGATTCCTACATCGTGGTTATGACCTCTAACTCACTCCCCTAATTCTTCGGAGAAGGGCAGGGCTGGAACCATGACCCCTATTTCACAGGCGAGGAGATGTGAGCACAGAGGTCCTGGGTCCTGCTTTCTCGAGATCACTGCCTAGGAGGTGTCGGGGCTGGGACGCTAATCCGGAAACATCTGACCACAGAGCCTTTGCCAAAATAGATAAGGGTCCCTGGGGGATGGAAACAGCCGGGATCCCTCCTTCCTGACCTTTATCCACGAAGCAGGCGGAGGATGCATGGTCAGGCGCCACTGGGAATGGTGGGTCCTGGTCATCATGGGAGGGGCTGCTCCCCTGGCCCAAAGGAGCATGGCCAGGGCTGGGCTTGTGCCGAGCGCTGAAGGTTCTCGGCCCTCAGCTGCCCTGGCCGATGCCGCCAAAGGACTACATGCTGACGGCCTGTGTTTCAGAAAAGCGTGCTAACGTGGACCGACCCTCTCGCCTTTGGCACCTGCACTAGAGCATATACACACGTCTAGGACACAGAGCACCCCTGGCCAGCTCAGCTCCCGGAGTCTATTCAGACCTGGCCCTGCGTGGTGACGGCTCTCAACCCTGACCTGAGTCCCTGTGTGCGTCTGTCTCCTCCACAGGAATGTCAGCCAGCGCCTCCGGTCTGCTGGTCTATCCTGTTCAGCCCCGGCCCAGTGCCTGGCACAGAGCATGCCTGACACAACTGTGCTGCTTCTGTGCCACTCTCATCCACTGGTGAACAGGGGGCCTGGGGGGCCCTCCTGGGAACCCTGCTTTAACCCACCTTAAATGGCCACAGACCCTCCAATATCCTCATGCTTTGTAACACCCTATCCAGACAGGCCTTCCTCCTCACCTCTGGGTCTCTGTCCTGGGTTGAGGAGTGTTCCTATAAACTCACATCTACCTGAAACCTGGGCATGTGGCCGTATAGGAAAATAAGGTCTTTGCAGATATAATGAAGTTAAGATGAGGTCATATAGGATTAGCGTGGCCCTAATCCAATCTTTTTAAAATACATTTTTATGGATTTCAGAGAGGAAGGGAGAGGGAGAGAGAGATAGAAACATCAATGATGAGAGAGAATCGTTGATTGGCTGCCTCCTGCACGCCCCCTACTGGGAATCGAGCCTACAACCCGGGCATGTGCCCTTGACCAGAATCGAACCCGGGACCCTTCAGAACACAGGCTCTATCCACTGAGCCAAACCAGCTAGGGCCAATGGCTGGGTGTCTTTATAAGAAGAGGAGAACCGGGACACAGGCAGACAGGGTGAAGGCCATGTGACGACAGAGGCACAGAGCGGAGTGCTGTGTCTCCAAGCCAAGGGTCACTGGTGGCCACTGGAGGCCGGGAGAGAGGCCAGGAACAGTCTCCCTCAGCGGCCCTGGGAACCCACCCTACGGACACCTTGAGCATGGACTTCTGGCCTCCAGGACTGTGAGAGAATACATTTCTGTTGCTTTAAGCCACGCAGTTTGTGGTACTTGGTTAAGCTGGCCCTTGGAACCGAGTTGTCTCCCAGCCCAGCCCGGAGCCCCGCCAGCCTGCACGTGCAGCTGCAGATGGCCTCGCTCTCCAGCCTGCACACTTAGCCCAGAGCTCCCGCGGCTCAACTTCTGCTTCTGGCGCCACAAGGGAAATGCACCAGCGGTTCCCAGGCCGGGAGATTTCACAGGCCCGGCAAGCTTCCCTCACACTCAAAAGCCGAACCTAAAGTTGCCAACTTTTTCTGGATTAAATTTCCATCTACCGTCACCATCCTGCACTTGAAGGGTGTAAGAAAAGGAGCCAATGCCAAGCCTGTCCTGAAGTTGTCTCTGCTCACATGGGTGGGTGACACTCACAGAACGCGGGGGCCGGGCCTGGGAACCAGCAAACTGGTTCAAGTCATGTGCCCTCTGGGTGATTTCTTTCTGGCCTCCTCCTCGCTCCTGTGAGTACCCAAGAGAGGTTTTCTCCGTCTTGAAATTTTAACCAGTATATTCCAGTTACCTGGTGGGTAATTCCAGTTATTCCCCTCTGAGCACTGGGGCATCTCCCAGCCCGAGGGAGGAGGCATTCCCGGCCAGTCTGAAGGAGGGGGCAGGAGGAAAATAAAATGAAAAGCAGGAGAGGGAAGCGCTGACCCTTCTTCTGAAAAGAAAACCAAATTGTGGAATTACGCAAGGGGCAGACATCACGGCGATGACTCCAGCTCCCTTCAAAGACACCTCGTAAACCCGCGCCAGCCTCGGGGGGAGAGGCCAGATGCCTGGCTTTCGAAACATCTGGCCCTGGCGGCCTGATAACCCACCAGAAGCGGGTCGCCCGGTGCTTCGTGGACGTCGCGCCCACGTCTGCCTCGTGGTGACCAGTGAGGCGGGCGGGAGAGCCACCCCAGGGACAGAGATCTGTCTGAGCACGAGGAATGCTGTTCTAGTAACTCGAGAGCACTGATCCCACAACAGAGGTGCCCGGAGGTTGTGGAACTTCTGCCCCGAGCTCAGGCGAATGGCCGTGCAGGGGTGGTCCCGCTGGACGGACAGTCTCAGGCGCAGGGCAGCAAACCTCTAATGATAAGGTCTGACGCGTCGCCTTCCAGGCCGGAGTCCATGGCTCCCTCCCTCCCTCCCGCTCTGCACGCCCAGGCTAGGGGCAGGGTGGGCCCCAGTTCTTAGGAAGCCAGGAAACACACTCTTTTCTGGGCTAAATGCCCAGATTCCTTGAGCAGTCACAGGACACGCTTTTTCTGAGCCGATCCAGAGCCACAAGTGTGGACTGGAAGTTTCTCGGGGAAGCGTGGCCCTTCGGGGACACAGACGGGCACACCTGGAATTCTAGGCCCAAAGTGGTCAGTGAGAGAGGCCCCAGCTGGCGAGGTCTGTGCTCCGTGGGCCTCAGTTTTCTTTAAAAAGAAACAAGCAAAACAGGGGTTCATTCATTCTGTCATCATGTGTCAAGTATTTTTTGAGAGGCTCATGGAGTCAAGCACTGTCTCAGACACACCTGCCCCCCAGGAGGCGGATAGAGAAAAGGCTGTTCTTGTGACAGCAAAACATCCTGTGAGGGACATGCAGGCAGGGAGCGGGTCATCATGCAATAAGGGGACCGGCTTCACAGGGTGGTTGGGACAGTTACATCCGATTGTGCAGCAAACTGCTTAGCACATGATCAGCACTCGGCCGATAAGCAGGGGCCTCCCACCTCCCATGGGCAGGGTGGGGGGAAGGGGCAACCGAAGCCAGAAGAGAAGGGCAGGAGGGGGTTGTAAGGACTGTCTGGGCTGGTTTGGGACCCTGATTGCCCCATGTTTCCCAGGAGGCCAAGGGGGTGCCCCCACCTTACCTGGTCCTAGGAGACTCCTGCTCTTTCCTGGTGGGAAAGCTCTGCCTCTGGCATCATGCCCCAGGTAAGCCACAAAAATGAGTCACGGCCCCCCCTTCTCCCACCAGCAGGACTCTGCGAGGAGGCACTGTCCTCCCTGAATTTAAAGCTGGGATCCTTCACTTATTTGCTGGGAAATCTTGCCCAAGTTTCATCACCTCTCTGAGCCTCCCTTCTAAGATCTCCCTAAAAGGCTCACCTGTGCAATGAGACTCAGAGGCGAAGTGCACACAGGAGGCCCACCCGTCCCATCTCTGCCCAGCACTGATGGGGGCGGGGTGCTCTAGAGGAGGGAACGACCCTCAGGGGGAGGAAGTGAGAGGGAAGGGGGAGTGTGGGCACTGGCCTGGGCAGGCCACGTGCAGCCCTCGGGGAGCCTGGCAGGGGGAGGGAACAGCCCCGTAGGAGAGGAGTCCGCCGGGTTGTTATTTGCTGGGTGTCTTGTCCGCAATCCTCACCTCCCTGAATCAGTCCCTCCAGCTGAGACACGGATTCTGGTGATGATAAAGTGAGACCCCAGGTATATCAAGTCACCCAGCCAGGATCTGATACACTGGCCTCCTCACCCCCATTCATCCATTCAACATAAAACTATTGGGACCTCACCCAAAGGGGTGCTCCGCAGGCTCCGTGGTGGGCCAGGGTGGGAGGGGCGTGGCAGAGCCCGTTGGCGGGCAGAACCCTGACTCCTCTAGAACTATCCTGGCCTTACCTGGCTCTGTGAGGAGAGGGCAGGGGGCTGTGGGCTAGCCTGGGCTCACCCTCCTGGGGACCGGGCCTCCATGGGAAACGCTGCCTGGACAAAGCCTGGAACAGCCAGCTCCTCCGTGGGGTGCTGCCTGCCCACCCCACTGCCGCACACCAACCCCGACGCCAGGAGCCCCCCTTGCTATGTGCCACATGGCAGCCCAAGATAGGCCGACTCCCGGTGGGCCGGCGGAACTTGTGACCCCAGCCCACACCCAACACACACAACGCACCCCAGATAGGACAACTCAGGGCTGCTCGTTTTCACAGCTTTCCTCTGACTTCTCCAGACCAATCAGTCAATCAATCAATCAAGGGAGAATAGGAATCCGATCACAGAGACGACACCTTCGCTCCCCAGGAAGGGCGACAGACCCGGCTCTTGCAGATTAATGAGCCGGCCTGGAAGTGGGGATAAATGTATTCCGTGCAGACACTGGCACGGCGGCTCGGCTGATGCACTCCCATTAACTCGGGCTCCTCTCATCCCCGGGAGTCAAAACAGCTTCCCTGACGGGGAAGAAAAAAATGACACGCAGACATCCGGATTTAGGGAAAATAACACATCCGCGGCACTGTTTTTCCCTCCCCAAAGCAGTGCTGCGAGCTTTACATATTTTATCATTTATTCTCACATTGTCCCCAGCGAGTGGCGGGCGTCGGCCTTGTTTGTCACAGGAAAGCTGTGAGAGAGGCTGAGGGTGTGAGGGTGAGCCCCCCCACCTCCCACCCCGGCTCTGACACCCAGCGGGAAAGGGCTGGGTGGGTGGGGGTGGGAGAAAGCCAAAGGTGGTTTTTGGGTGGAACTGCAGCCTCACAGGCAGCGGACAGGCTCTGGGAGAGGCCACAGGGGCATCCACACCGGGGCCTCCTTGCCAGCCTGTCTCCTGGCCCCGCCCTCACCAAACCAGTTCCACACGCGCCACCAGAATGATCTTCCTCAAACACCTCCTGTGCATACCCCTCTCCTTATCAACCTCCTGAGCTCAGCACCCAAGGCCTCCTGACCTGCCTGACCCCAGTCCCAGGTGACACCTGTCATTCCCCACGTCAGCTCCACAGGCCTCTTAGTTTCCTGCACCTCTGGGCCCCGGCACGCGCTGGGTGCTCCCTCTGGCATGCCCGCCCCACCTGGCTAACTCCTCCTGACCACCGGATGGGGGTGAGGCAGGGGCAGGCTGGAGGTGACAGGCGTCTGGGCTGGGAGTCCTCGCTCTGTTCTCAGAGGGCAGCCCAGGAAACGGACAGACCTCACAGCGACCACTTAGGAGCTATGTGATCGGAAGCAAATGTGGGGATTCTCTGGGCCTCTGCTGTTTTATCTGAAAAACGGAGCCAATGACACCCACTCCCCAAGACAAACCCAAAGCGGCCGGCACCGTGCTAGGCATCTGTGAGTGCCCCATAAATGCCGGGTCCCCCTCCTTCCCTGCCTCTGGACTCAAGGGGCCTCACCCTGCTCTGCCACGCTGCACGGGTGACCAGCCCTCCTCACGTGCGTCAGGAACCGGGGCCAGCACGTGCCCTGTCCACTCTCCTCCAAGAGGTGTCCTGGTGTGGCTCTCAGGGACGCGAGCGGGAAACGACTGGTCCCGCCCGTGCCCCTTCCCTCCTCAGCCCAGGCTCTTTCGACCCAAGGAACCAGAGTTTGGTATTTCTCTGTCTCTCCTTTTTTTCCTTTCTTTCTCCTCTAAGCAAAACTGCTTGGCGGCGACTCCTGCCTCTGTCCCCACGGCAGTTCCAAAGGGCCCATCTCATCCTGCAGAAGTGATGACGGTAATTCTGTTAATGGGAAGCAAGACGGATGGCACACAGTGCCCAGAGTGTGCGCAGGAGGCCGGGGAAGCGGCCGCCCCGGGGGGAAGCAAAGTGTGGCTGGAACACACCCTCCTTTGGGGCCTTATTAGGTCTTGAAAGAGCTGCTGCACTCGCTAAAACCTGCTTTTGCCAGCAGAAGCCTCATTTTACAGACACACAACAGAAAGCCGTAATGGGAAGGAAACCCCGAAGACTGCGCTCCCCTGCTGCAGCGGGTGGCGAGCTGGAGTCTTTAGCCTCGTGGACTCCGGGCTTAAATAAATGGGCCCGCTCGCCGGCTCACCATTTTGTGAACGCGGCGGTTTCTTTGCCGTTTAAGGACTGTTTGCCGACGGTGGGATGGGGGAGCTTTGGGAACATTTTCCTTTAAGAGGCTTGTCTGTCCCAGATGCCATAAAACCCTATGCCCTCCCGTCGGTCCCAGGAGGGAGCCCCTCCCCGTCACGCCCACAGGCCCT
This sequence comes from Myotis brandtii, assembly GCF_000412655.1. NCBI lineage: Eukaryota > Metazoa > Chordata > Mammalia > Chiroptera > Vespertilionidae > Myotis > Myotis brandtii. The sequence goes on from NW_005370657.1 coordinate 3,912,491, forward strand.
CATCACACACTGTCACTTCGCAGGTCTTCTCCTGCCAGGAGAACCATCGAAGGCTCTTTCACTGCAGAATGGGCGTCCATTTCCACTGTTACAAAACGGGCTCATCACCCTTCTCTCCAATTCGGGATCAAGCTGCCAAATGGTTCTTTGGGCTTCAGTTTGTCCAAATGCAAAATGAGGGTGGAGGCCAAGCCTGTTACGGAGGAGACAGCCGTGGCGGTTGACCACAGGCAGAGCAAGAGGGCGTGGAGTCAGGCTGCCCGGGGCTGTGTGACCTTGACAAGCTGTGGAACTTCTCTGGGCCACAGCCTCCTTATCCCCAAAGCAAGGCTAACCCCACCCACCTCACAGCTCTGGAGCAACCCAGCTCACATGGCAAATGGTCACTTAGGCCAATCTGGGCTCCCACGATCTTTCGGTGCTTCTCGGCCACACCCTCCCACAACACCCAGTACCACCCTGTAGGGACCACACATAGTAGGTGCATGTTGAGCGTATGCTACTGTGAGCAGAACCTGTGGACTTTTGCTGCTTAGACAAAAACATCCATTCACACTAGAGCAGATTGGTTTAGGCCTGTGGTTGGCAAACTGCGGCTCGCGAGCCACATGCGGCTCTTTGGCCCCTTGAGTGTGGCTCTTCCTAAGCCTTAGGAGTACCCTAATTAAGTTAATAACAATGTACCTACCTATATAGTTTAAGTTTAAAAAATTTGGCTCTCAAAAGAAATTTCAATCGTTGTACTGTTGATATTTGGCTCTGTTGACTAATGAGTTTGCCGACCACTGGTTTAGGCTGTGTGTTCCAGGAGCCACAGGCCTGGGCTCCAATCCTGGCTCTGCCACAAACCTACTGTGCGTCCTTGAACAAATGACTCAGCCTCCTCGCTCAGCTTCCCTTTCCTGGTCTAGGACTAACGGAGCCTGCTCACAGGGCCACTGAGAGGAGTCGGAGCGATAGTACATGGCCAGGGATTGCCCAATGGCCCTGGTGACCAGCAGCCTTGAGAAAGAGCAGCTGAGTCCTGGGAGAGCTTGAGAAAAACTCCCGAATTTACACCAGGGAAGTCACTTTCTCAGACACCTGAGGCAAAGGAAGCCCGAGAGGCCATCCCAGCCCGTGGGAGAGCTGGGACCTTGAGCAACAGGCACATGTTACATCCCCTGCAACCGCCTTGGGAGGGAAGAGAGACACTGGGGGGTGCATCCCTCCACCAGGCAGCCCGGAGACACCACGCCCTCCCAGGCCACGGCCCTGTCCACCTGTCTGCAACGCTCGGACCAGTAACACTGAACACACTTCATTCGCTTCTTGCTCATGATCGCCCTCCCCACCCAGCACGCCAGCTCCGTTACCTGGTGGGTAATTCCAGTTATTCCCCTCTGAGCACTGGGGCATCTCCCAGCCCGAGGGAGGAGGCATTCCCGGCCAGTCTGAAGGAGGGGGCAGGAGGAAAATAAAATGAAAAGCAGGAGAGGGGGAGAGAAGCGCTGACCCTTCTTGTCTTCACGATGCGTTTAGAACAGTGCCCGGCTCTGTTGGATGAACGAACGGCCAAGCAAAGCAGGAGGGGATGACCCGTTTGGGGAGGGCGGCTCTGGGCTGTGATTTCCAATGTGTCCCGGTGTGGAAGGTGCTCCCGAGAGTCATGGGTGCACCGAGCTGCAGGCCTCACTCCACAGTGTCAGGTATTATCAACACAACAACGCCACCCCTGCTGTGTGCCTGTGGTGCACAAGCTGATCTCACTGGGTCATGGACACTGCCCCACAGGCAGCAACTGAGATTACCCCTCGCTTTGCAAGTGAGAAAACTGAGGGCCCCAGGGGGAAGTGACAAGCCACGGAGACAGGTGAGCAAGAGCTGGAGATGTGACTTGTGTCCAGATGTGTCCAGACACCACTGCCTGCCTCCTCCATCTCTGGGCCTAAGTGTGGCCACGGGGCTGGCTGGATCTGGGAGGAATAAAGCTGGACCGGGAGTCTCGGGACCCGCTCCCATCCCCACGCACATGCAGCAGATGGTGGGGGCAGAGGCTCAGCCGGGCCTGGGACTATGCAAAGGGCACTGGCTTTGGGGGTCAGCTGGGCCTGGGTTCAACGGTTTTTAAACTGTGTGGCTTATGGCTTTGCACCGGTGGCTTCATTCTCTGAGCCTCAGTTATCCTCATCTGAAAAATGGGGTCAGCGCCAAGTTGTGAGGATTAACTACGGCAACACAGATAAAACCCTTGGCCAGGTCCCGGGCCCCCAGCAGGCACCGAATAACAAGCACAGCTAACTCTACCGAGCCTCCCTCGTTCATGTTTCAAGAGTGGCCAGACATCCACATCCCGTGGCTGCCAGACCCCCAAGTTCAGGGCTGGGAACAGCGTGGGCGGCTGGTGGAATCCGAGCTCCCCGCCCTCTCTGATATCCAGGGCACCATCTGCTTGGCGTGCTTCCCGAGCGAGCGGGTCAGCAACCTTGTCATTTGATTTCTGACCCTTGTCACTCAAGGACGGGAAGTCGGAGGGGACGGGTTTGTCACTCACTGCAACAACATCCAGCAACAACGTGAGGGATCAGATCAGGGCATTTCCGAGGAGGCCCATGTTTACGGTGCCCTTGGCACGAGAGGCCCTGGGCAAGGAGGGAGACCGGCTGACAGGGCTCACATCCTGGGCCCGTGACAGCGCCTCACAGAAGGACGTTTACTTCAAGTAAGATCTGGCTCCGAGCCCTCGGGGAGACCAGGTGCAGGGGCCACGCTCTCTGTGAAATGTGGGTGTTGCCGGGAGGAGGCCACAGCCCTCCTGTCAGGGCCAGTGGCACATGCAAGTGACCGGTGCATCAGGCCTGCCCTCAGAAGGGAGCCCGTGCTTGGGGCTTCAAGGTCTGTGTTCACGTCTTGAAAGCCCTTGAACTTTTAGGTGAAGTCTGGTGGAACAAAGACGCACGTGCCGGGGGCCTGGAGCCTCAGCTCACCTGTGGCCAGCTTTCCCCAGGCGGGTTCTCGGCTGCCCGCTCCCCTCCCCAGCCCAGCAACCTCTGCCGCCCTCCATCCTTGGCAGGGGCCTGGGGAAGGTTGGGGTCCGATGAGCTCACACACCCAGCCACAGGGTGGGGCTCCAGGTACCTTCGAGGGTCTGCACTTGCCCCAGGAGTGTCCCCGTGCCCAAGGGAGCGTGGCGTTAAACAGCTTGTAAAAAACATGATGGGGGAGAGACTGCAGAGGAAAGGAAAACCCTTTTTTCACAAGGGGACCTGTGTTTTCATTCTGTCCTGGGCCCCGCACATTATGTAGCTGGCCCTGCCTTCCATTTCTATGACACTCTGACCCCTCCCCCCTGGCCTGAAGGATCGTGGGGACACCCCCAGGCCTCTGCAGAACTAGACACAACCGGGTCTGAAACAGTCACCGCCTGAGAAGCTCCTCAGAACTCAGCACCGCCCCCCCCGCCCTCCGCCCCAGCAATCCTCCCTCCCAACAGGTCTTGTTCTTCAAACCCCTGTGGTTGGTCATTTATTCCATCTCATGGGCCAGGCCCGGTTTCTGGTGTTGGAGATGTGACCATCAACCAGGGCTCAGCGCGGGGATGAACCGGGCGGACTGATGGTGGCAGGGTCAGGTGGAGGGAGCCGTCCAGCAGAGCATCAGGGAGGGCGTGGAAGCCGCAGCTCCTCCGGCTGCCTGGGAAGGCTGGGGCGTGGAGTCAGCTCTGGGAGACGCAGGAGCCCCGCATCTGTAAGGTGGGCTGCCAGAGCCTGAAGGGGCTGTGTGTCTGAGTGTCCCCCAGCCCGGCAGGCACTGCAGGGAGAGGGCACAGCCCAGGCAAAGGCTGGGGCACGGACGCTAACTGGGGGACAGTCTGCAGCGAACTCCCTTCGGGGCCACGATGGCTCTGCGTTAGATATTTGTTCCCTGTGGTTCCTATTCCCACCTGACATTTTACAGGCATCCTTTCTGTGACTTAGGAAGTCCAGGTAGGACCCAGCAAGGGCTCAACCAGGTGGCGGTGGAGGCTTTTCTGATTTGACTCATCACCCAGTGAACAGAACTCAGACTGCGGAGTGGAGCCACCCTGGGCTTGATCCTGGGCCTCCCCCCAGCTGTGGGGCCTGGGCCCCATCGGACCTGCCCTGAGCCTCAGCTTCTCATCTGTAACTTGGGGTTAGTAAGAGTCCCATCCTCAAGAGGTGGCTGTAGTGATTAGATGAAATGGTGTCAGTGAAGGGTACAGCATACAGCAAGTGCTCAATAAATGCCAGCCATTGCTACTGTCGCGAAATCCCAAAACATCAACTCAGAAACCCGAGTATCGCGTGCTGCTTCCTGGGACCCGCGAATCCGCTCCCTCCTCCCCAGCATCTGCCAGGACTCTGCTTGGAGACTGACTGTTCGCTCCCCCATTGTCATGTCGCATCCGCCCATAAATATTTAAACAACATGTCATCAGATTATTATAACATATGATCTATAGCACTGATGTGCTGCAGTTCTGCACATTTGGGCTTCGTTTTCAGAATATCGAGACATAAAATATTTATGTATTTAGCCAACCACGAGATCTCACATTCTGTCTCAAAATGCTGGGTGGTGGCAAGACGCTGAACTGAGACGCAACGTGTGAAGGGTATGCTTTGTTCTCACGTCGGTTCCTGGGCATCTGGATTGTTTCTGGCTCATGCCCGGGACATCGTCGTGTGGCCTGTGCACGGTGGCTGGCTGTGTGTATTACCGAAAGCAAAGGGACACAGACCAAAGACATCATCAGAAGGGGGTGGGAGTTCAAACCACTAGGAGCTGTACCATTTTCATTTTTTTTTTTAATTTCCACAGGTCTGCGCATAGTAGGTGCTCAGTGAACGTCCATAAGGAAATGAATTAGCTCATCTGTAGCCCAAAGCACCACCCAGTGGGCTGGCACCCAACACGACTTAGTAATATTGGTCCTCCTGTTTCATTCTCTCTCCAGTGCCCAGCACCAGGCCAGGCGCGGAGAGGGATCCAGGGAATGTTGCTGGATGAATGGCAATTGTAGGAATAAACGTGTGACCAGACAAATCACTTAATTAGCTAATAAATTAATGAAGGATAATGATTCCCTGGTCGGATTACACCGTACAAGACCCTCCTCCTGAGAAATAAAGGCTCTCCAGTAACCCGTGGTGGGTAGGCAAGGGGGTTTTTCTGGGTAATTAAATAGCTCAACTGCTAACATTAGCACATCGCGGTGACCATATGCCCCGGAATTTTCCGCACTGTGCAATTTCAAGGATGCCGCCCCCTAAGCCATTCCAGCACCCAGGAACTTCTCACACACCAGCGACCAAACAGCATCTTCCAAACTTGCCTTTCCTGCCCCCCAAATGTCACTAGAATGCTTGTACAGACCACTGTCCTTTTGAGAGTTTGGAAACGGCGGTCTTCATGTGCCTAACCTATAGATGACCGATGTCTGAAGAGCTGGGATGTCATGGAAGGAGGCGCAAACTGAAGGTGTTAGCTTGGAGTAAAAGTATTTCCTTTGCGTGGTTCCTAAATGTCATGCTGTCACCCTCAGGAGCAGACAGCTCCCACCCTGGTCCCCAGCCTCCACACAGACAAACATCTAGCCCCGTTTCCTCCTGGGTTAGCTAAGGAGGCTGGCATTTGAAACAAACACAAAAGGCCACTGAAATTCCTGCGGGAGACGAACAAAGGCAATGCCCGCCACTGAGGTAGGCACGCCACGTCTGCGCTTGAGATCCGGCTGTAACTGCATCCGCCGGGACTCAGCTGGACCTGCCCAGCTCCCGGGGTGGGCGCCCGCTCCCTGGCTCCCTGGCTGCCATGTGGTGCCCAGCGGGCCACCAGTTAGGGAAGTATTTCCTTTCAACCCGGGCGTCCCCGTTTTCTGGGCTGGGTGGAATGCGGAGTCCCACTTATTTGTCACACAGCAGTGTCTGTGCCGCGGAGCCTTGGGAGGGTTTAGCCCCTTCCCCTCCCTACGCAACCCCCAAAAGATATGCCCTCTAGGAAAGGAGGTGTGCTTGATAGAAAATGTAACTTTAAGACAAGGCACTTGCCCATTCCAACCCAAAGCCCCTCCTATACAGACACTCAGGAGCAGCCTGGGAAGAGAGGGGCCAAGGATGGAGACCCTGTGACCCTGGGAGGTACAAGCCCTTCTGGACTTATGTTCTTCCTACTTGGAATACTTGGCGGATGAGCCTTCCTCTGAGAAACCTTCTCTGCACAGAGGAGACTAACAGGCACCACTCAGCCCTTCACTGCCCACTGGGAGGGGCACAGTTTGCTCACAGATTCAGGAACTTCAGATAAACATTCTCCGAGCATCCGGCCACTTAGCACTTTCCACCGTGAGCCAGGCACGGTGCTGGGCCCCAAGGACACGGCTGTGGTTCACAGACCAGGTCTTACCCTCGTGGAGTTCAGGTTCTAGTCTGGGAGGCAGATAACACACACAGGATGTCAGGGAAGGGGAAGGGCCCTGAAGGAAAATAAAGCCGGGCCAGGGAATGGGGGGGGCGGGGGGCTCGTTCGGATAGGGTGGGTCTGGTGGGGTCCCCTTGGAGAAGTGACTGTTGTAGTGTCCTGAATGAAGGCTAGGAGCAGGTCATGGGAATGTGGGGGAAGGGTTTCAGGAAGGAGGGACAGCAAGTGCCAAGGCCCTGGGGCGAGCGCATGCTTGGCATGTGTGAGGGAAAGTAAGGGGGCTCCCTGGCTGGAGCAGTGTAAAGCCACTGAAGGTGCAGGGACCCCACTGCTCTTGCAATAAAGACCAAATCTCACCCGGGTCCGGTCGGACCTCAGCAGCCTTCTCTTCCACCTTATGCCTCTGTTTTCTGTGGCTGACCCCCCCTTCCCCCGGGCCTTCTCTTAGATAAGACAAATGCTCTGTGCTCTTAGCATGATAACTCATCACAGGCTGTTCCCTCCAGCTGCCCAGGAGGCCCCCTCCAGGCCCTGGGCCTGGCCACAGACGCACAGACCACATAACGGGCACATCAGATGGCAGCCTCTGCCCTACGACTCTTTAGACCCAACCCCCACATGCGGGTTCCTCCCAGCACTCACGCTAAGGATATCGAAGCACCATATATCCTGGATTCTGTGTCTTTGTCCCATAAAATGGGCATAGTGGTACTTACGTCATAGGATGGCTGGGAGGATGAAGGGGTCCATGAGAGGGTTATAGAATAGAATGTACCACGTGGTAAGTGCTCATACAAAGGACCTATTGACGGGCTCAAAGGCTGAGGAAGTGGCAGGAGGTCCCTGGCTTCACACTGTCTGGGGTCTGCCCACGGCCCGGGCCCCTGTCCTGCTCCCAGCACCCCATCCCACAGTCCCACACACCCACTCACTCTGCGGTCTTCCTGCCCTTCACCCCTGCCCTCTCAGGTCTCCGGGCCTCAGGTCTCTGGCTCAGCTGCCCCTCCCTCCTGGACGTCCTTCCCTTCCCCAAAGATGCTTACTGCAAATCACCTACAAGGGAGTCGTGACACTCGTGTCCCCACCAGCTGGTGGCGGGTCCAGAGTGGGGTTGTTAGAGGTTCTCTGGGCCAGCTCCCAGCACCATGCCTGACCCGGAATGTTGGGACGTGTTTCTTGAACGAATGAGTGAACGGACAGCCACATACCAGCCAGCGTGGGCGTGTCTGTTAACAAAACAGAGTCCACTCGACCGGCACAGCACCAAGTGGTCTGTGCTTCTGCAACAAGTCTCAGCCACAGCCCAGGCCCAGGCGCCACCACCAGGGCCTTGGCTGGAGGCTGCAGCGTGGTCTGGCTGAGCCACGGGGCAGCCACAGACGCCACGGAGACCTCAGGCTGGAACCATCTCTAGGGGCCTCAGTCTCCCGCTCTGGAAAGGGAGAGGCTTTCATGCTTTTGATGTTTAAGCGCCAGAACTTTTTCTTATACTAGCCCCCCCCCCCACAATAACATAACATTAACCATTTTAAAGTGAACAATCCGTGGCATTTAGCACATTCACAAAGTTGTGCAACCGCCACCTCTACCGAGCTCTGAAACATTTCCATCGCCCCGAGAGGAGTCCCTGGGCCCTCCATTAAGCAGTGGCTCCCCTCCCCCAGCCCGAGACCCACCGATTTGCTCTCTGTCTCTAAACTTATGGATTCTGGATATTTCCTATAAGAACCTTTTCTTTAAAAGACTCTTGTGCAAAACCTCCTCATGTAAAACGTGATGGGAGGAGCGCCGTGGCTGAAGGCAGGTGTGGGTCCCCCCGCACCCCCGCACCCTGGAACTCACGCCCCTCACTCACAGTGGCTTTTCAGGGAAGTCTATCCCAGGCCCTTTCCTTTCAGAATTCTAACCCTAACGTTGGAGTTCTAAGGCAAGTCACCCCAAACGGTGTCCGAGAATCGAGGGCCTCGAGCCTGATGTGTACAAAACCTCCTCATGTAAACTGTGATGGGAGGAGCGCCGTGGCTGAAGGCAGGTGTGGGTCCCCCCGCACCCCCGCACCCTGGAACTCACGCCCCTCACTCACAGTGGCTTTTCAGGGAAGTCTATCCCAGGCCCTTTCCTTTCAGAATTCTAACCCTAACGTTGGAGTTCTAAGGCAAGTCACCCCAAACGGTGTCCGAGAATCGAGGGCCTCGAGCCTGATGTTACTGACCCATTTTCCGGATGAGGAAGTGGAGGCTGGGCCGGAGGGGGGTGACCAGCAGGTGCCGGACTGAAAGACCTCCCGGGCCTGCTGGTGCTCCCCCCTCACCACACACACCACGTGGGCAAATGCCCGCAGAAACCGCCTCAGGAGGGGCAGCCATTCCCTGTGGACAAGGATCTCGCTTCTCCCTCAGGAAAAAATGTCAGCCTGAGGGAATGCCACATGGCTTAGTCCATGCCAAACCCGCATGGCCTCCCTCGGGCCTCTGCGCGGGGAGAGGGCCGCTAGCTCACTTCTGTCCGAGAGCCACCTGCCCCGCCTCGGGTCTATGACAGCCGCTGCTGTCAGCACAGACCTCTGATGGAGCTGGAGCCGCGTAAATAGCCAACGTGACATCTGCCTTGCTTAATAACGCACTGTGGCCGGCTCGGCTCTGGGAGCCTCCCGAGACCCTCCAACTCCAAGAGGTCGCACCACAACGATGTGTCAGGCTCACTGTGTCGCCTGGCAGGGGGAGGGTGGAGAGGAACGAGAAATACTGATTTCTAAACGTTTTCCAGGGGTGCCCAGGGCCACCTGACATTTAGATTTTGCTTCTTTCCAAACTGCTGCTGTCCCCACCCCGTCCATTTTGAGGGTCATTGATCACGGAAAGTACTTCAATGACACCCCCTTCTGCCTCGTTCAGGGCCTCACTATGCAGGGGCACTGAGCTGACACGGACAAAGAGAGGACCGTGCGGCCCTGGGCGGGTCCTCAGTAATGAAACGCTTTCTATGGTGTCTTTCGTAAAAACGGGGGAGTGGGCGGCAGGCACGGACGAGGTGCCCCCTACACGCTGAGCGTTGTGTATGCATCACTTCACGTGGTTCTCCCCGCAGAGGTGAACGACTGGCTCCTGAGTGGTACCAAGGCGCACGTTCTTCACTGTGACTGCGGGCGAGGGCCTCCCCCTCGCCGGGCCTCAGTTTCCGTTTTCTTCTCTGGATTGTGAGCCAACTGAATTCCTCACCTGCAGCTTGAACCGATCAGAGCTGAAGGTCGTGTGTAAAGTAATTCCAGTTTCAAAGATGCTGGGGACGCAAGGAACAGAGAGGGCAGGCTTTGGGGGCCAATTCCAACTCTGCCGCATCTGCAGGGAGAACGGGTCTGAGGGACTCAACCCAGTACCTGGGCTCAGGAAGTGCTCGGTAAATGGCCCTCCGTGCATTAGGGTCAAGCGCCGCCCCCTCCCCCTGACCAATTTTGAAGTGTGAAGGTTAAACAACTCCAGGAAAATGCAGGCTCTGAGTGGCGGCTTCCCTCCCCCTTCCCTGGTCCGAATTCCTTCACACTCTGTGGATTTCCTACATAAAGCCCCTTTTTCTTTTCTATGAGGTCACCATCACGCAGATGTCTAAGAGAAAGAAAGAATGGCTCCATGCGGATCAAGGCCGTTGGAACTGAATGCATTTCAGATCCGGCTACGCCACCACCTTCTCGCTTCCCCCCCCCAGACAGAGCCCCCCCATCCCCACCCCACTGCGGGTTTGGAGGGGTGCGGTGATCCTGCCGGTGGATGCCAAGTAGCCTGGCTAGAAGACCGGTCCTTTGCCACCAGACCACCCGAGAAGTTGTCTGTGGAAAAATCCAGAATTGGAGACAGCGGCAGAGGCTGTGTGTGGGGGTCTGTTTCCACACAAGCGAGTCCTGTTCGAGGGACAGATGTCAAAATGCTCGTTCAAGTTCCCAACTTAAACATCACAGGAAATTACACCATCAACCGGTCTGCCCTAATGTCAGCTCCTGTCTGGGAGTCGGGCCTGAGAAGCCTGTCGGTCTAATTCGGTTTCAGCCAAAGGAAGGGACTGTGTGTATGTCGCCAGCTCCAAGAGAAAGGAGTGAAGCCACTGGCCTGCTTATTTTCTTTCTGAACTAACATTTTCCCCAAAAAAGCTACCTTGTCACGACCCAAGAGTCAGAAATGAGAAGATGGCCAAATACCAAAACGCCACTGAGGGTCCCCGGCCAAGCCTGGCTATCGGCTCACATCAGAGCAATTTCACAGACACTCGCAGGGCGCCCAGACCACCCCCAACGACTGCTGCACCCCAGCAGCCCTCCAGGTCCCCTGAGCTCCACGGCCTGGCGCCCTCTGAGGTGATGGCCAAGGGGAGGGCCGTGGCATGTGCACGCTGCTTCCTAAGAATGACGTCAGGGAAAAAAGAAGATAAAAATGTAGAAACAAGGACTATTTTTACCTCTCCAAATCACAGGCCAGACGGGAGAGAAATCCATCAATGCCAGAAATGTGGCTGAGCCTTCGCTCAAGATCTATTATTTCACACCTTAAATTAACGCATCTCAAAGCAATTTGCAAATGTTCATCAACTTGCAGGAAGAACGGGGAAGGGGGAGAAATGCCTTTTCCTTTCATCACCGGACGACACTTACGGGGCACCACACCCCCCAAACCCCACAGGTCCTCATGCGCAACCTTCCTTGCAAGTACCGTGTAGTATAAACCCAGATGTAAAGGGGAAATGGAGGAGGAAAAGAGGCAGGCACAGGGCTGAAATGGCCAGGGACAAGGAGCCGTTCAGAGCCGAGAGCCGGGCCCCTGGGAGGCGAGGCTCCACCATCAGGGGCCGGCAGGCTGGGCTCTTCCGCAGGGCAGGGTCCCAGCTTGCTTCTTTCCCACAGGAGCCTGGAGGTGCCAACCTGTATTTAATCTCGCATGACTCACCAGGGTCCTCCATTCTCCACCCTGTAACTCCTTCTCTTGGTCTGACCGGAAAAGAGGAAGGGAATAGTCTTCTCTTTCTGACAATTGTTTGGACACTTCCCTTCTGAAAGCAATCTTTGGCACTTAGAGAGGAAAGAGAAATGTGAATGAACTGTAGCCCTTTTCTATCTGACAGCTCTGGCCCTGGGCGTTCGTCACCTACCCCAGAGAGGCCACGGGGGACAAGGACAGAGGGCGGCCTTCAGAAAGACCTCTCTGAGGACAGCTGGGCAGGAACCTAGCATGACTTAATCACTTGTGTTTTGTTTTTGTTTGGTTTTTTTTTTCAGCAGAAAAGCAGGACAAAGGCAGACAGACCTGGGTGAAGGTTATGAACTTCAACTCTGGAACCAGAGACGTGAATCCTGACTTTGCCATTTGCCAGTTTATGACCCTGCCCACGTTACCTAACCTCCCGTGTCTTCATCTTCCCCTCCAAGATCAGGATAACAATCCTGGACCTTCGCCCTGGGCCAGACACTGGACACAGCGACTGTCACTTTCCAGGTTCAGCGGGAAGAAGACTATGGGCTCTGCTCAGCCAAGATGGGTTCAAATCCAGGGTCAACCAACCGCACATGAGCACATGACCTTCAGCACGTCGTTTAATCTATGTGTGCCCCAGGCTCCCCATCTGTAGAATGGGTATCCTCATCGTTCCCATCTCACAGTGATGGTGAGTCGATTGGGTGAAATAAGGTGCTAAAAGGACCCTGGCTGGCAACCGGTATGCGCTCAATAAACCAACAGTGGCCATTAGATGCAGTGCTACTTTCATAATATTATGTACAACATTTCATCTCTCTGAGCCTCGGTTTTCTCACCTGTAAAATGGAGATAATAACCACCTCGTTCACGGTGAAAATTAAATGAGGGGATGTGTGTAAAGGCACTCAAGCACCCAGTCTGTGCCCCTTTGCAAGGCAAATGTCATACTCCTGATGCTGGAAAAAGGATCGGTGGGAAGTCAGACAGGTGACAGGATTCTGCTCCTACCTCTTCTTAGTGGTCCCAGGACACGGCTCGACCTCTCTGGGCCTCAGGTTCCTTGTGCAGATAAAACCAAAATCTGCAGCATGACTATTGGGAGGGTTATGGGCACACAGTGGGTGCTCCATAAATGTCACTTCCCTCCCCTTTCCCCTGCTCCTTCCTTGCTCAGGGCCACCAAAAGTGCCACTTTTGGCAAAGCCAGGAGCACCTTTTCTTGAAACCTGAACAGCCCTGAACCCAGACCAACCCAGGCTTAAGTCTGAGACTTTAGTTTGTGGAGATAGAAACTACTTCGTAGTCATTTTCGAAGCAGACAGGACGGCCGGGGCTGACAAACCACAGGGACCATTTTAAATCCTGGGCCTTTCTTCTGGGAAGTTAGGCAAGAACCTTCCCAAATGTTTGCCCGTGGGGCTCTCTGCCAGGGAGTGACTCATCCACAGCTCCCACAGGCATATTTTATTTGGGGGTGGGGGATGGAGGGAGGGCCCGGCCTTGATGGGGGAAGGGGAGGCAGCACTTCCAGCAAACCCAGAGGTGTTTTTTTTTTTCTTTCTTCATTTTTTAAGACAAAAAAAAGAAAAAGAATGTGGGTCCTTTTTGTTTCCTTCCAGGTTTTGTTTGCTGAAAGAAGACGTCCAAAGTTCACTCGGCGAGCTGCTGAGTGGGGAGCAGGCACTTCCAGCCGCTCCGCATCCCTTTCAATGAAATTCTTCTTCCATGAACGCCATGGTTTTCAAATGTGCCTCGAGGTTCCCCTGCACGTACAGCGGGCGCCGCAGACGACATTTTCCCTCAGAAAGGCAGGCTGAACTCCGACAATTCAGAGAAACTAGGGGGCTCCAGAGCTTCTAAAGTTTGCCTTAAAGCAATTAAGACTTTCGACTGGAGAGATTTTCCACATGCATACAGCACAAAAGAACTGTCAGTCAAAACGGCGGGGACAGAGCTGGGAAGGGGGTGTCCCAAGCCTGCTGGGTCGATTTGTTACTGTCTTGGGGGCTCTGGGAGGCCCGGGCTGGATACAAACAAACCAGAGGAGTAGCTTTCTATTTAGCAAGGTAGGCAGAGAGCCGCCCAGACCCAGTGTCTGGGGACCCCTGGTCTCCCCAGGGCCAGCCTTGCTCCGCCCCCCTCCCCCAGCCCCCACCAGGCCTAGGGAAAAGGTTAAAATTAGCCAGGGTCAGAGAGGGACAAGAACAAAGCTAGGGGACCCAGCAGGCTAGCTAGGAAGAGCTGGACACAGGTCCCCCAGTGTCAGGCCCACCACAGCCCGGCCGTCTGCTCCTCCTGGAGCCCCTGAGGGTCTGGCCAGTGACCCTGCCAAGACTTGGCTCTGAGGCCACCCTTCTGCCAGACCCAGCCAGGCTCTGTGGGTCTGACCTCTGGCCCCCTCATTTACCAAACAAGGCCTGGCACCAACTGGGTGACCACGCCAGGCCTGCTTCTCTCCATGGGCTCCCTGGCATTGGGACCAGGCGGGCACATCACACAACAGTCCTGGTGGGCGCGAACGGGGACCCTCAGCCTTCCTAATAAACATTTCTGCACACTCCTGTGCACTCATTACACACTCCCAGCCACACATGAACACTTTTGTTCTCAGAGGCGCATGAATACCCGCACCAATCACTTGTGAACGGTCATACACGTGTCCTCCCTGAATCCACACACACTCGGTCACAAAAGTGAGATCTTAGCTGAAGCGCTTGGCACATAGTGAACACTCAGGAAATGGATCAATGGGAGCCATGTCCATACCCGTCCCCCCTCCCCCATTCACCCCAAACCACACGAGCCGGGCACCCCGCCGTGCACACGCACCAACTCTGCCCCAGGCACCAACACACACTCCTGCGAACACAGCCTGGGGGGCAGATGGACACGCACGGTCGGACGCACGGCCGCGGACACGCTACACTCAGGCTCCCCAGCTC
>NW_005370657.1:3927027-3933966 GCF_000412655.1 Myotis brandtii
TGCCCCCTCCCCACGCTGGGTCCCTCCAGGCTCCCAAGAACTTTGGAGGGCCGGGGACTCGCTCAGCCCAGCCGCCCCTCCCCATTTCAAAGAGAGGGTAACTGAGGCCCGAACTCACGCGGCGAGTCCCCCCAGCATCTCCCCTTTTTCTGGGGCTCTGGACACCGAGGGCTAGGTCTGCAGGGGCCCGCCCATGGACACCTCCCTGGCCTCCTTGGGCACCCCTCACCTAACAGTGCTCCCATGACAGCCCTGGGAATACGGAAACTGGCCAATCAACAAGCGTTTATTTGGTGCCTGCTGAATGCGGGGCTCTGCTCCCTGCCCACCAAGTGCCAACATCTCCTCGTCTGGAGTTCCCCACTTCCTGTGGACCCCAAGACCAGTCAGAGTCAATGTGCAGACGTTTCTGGAAGAAGGAAGACTCCACTAATCAATGTTTAACACCCCCTCTAAGGAGACAGAGTCTCCGCGGGGGGCCAAAGCCACAGCTCAGTTCCCAGCTTCACTTCCTCAGGTGACCCCTCCCCCCACAGAGGGGGCAGCTCCTGGCTGAACGGTTCCTGTTTCCACACTTGCTGCTTCTCCACATGCAAAACTGTGCTGTGTCCCCCAGCAGGGTGGAATCCAGGATGCCAGCTGCCCAGCTTGGGCACAGGGGGATGCCCACTGGGCCTCATTTGCCCAGTGAATGAACGAGCTTCAACTGGCTATGATCTGTAACAGTAATGCCACAAGCTGAGCACCTACTGTGTGCCAGACTCTGCCAGCCTTGTGGTGTTCAGTCCCGCAGCCATTCTATGAAGGAGGTATTATGTTACTTTTGTGCCCATTTTACAGATGAGGTAAATGAGGCTTAGAACTGAAACTTAGAAAGCAAATTCTCTTGCCTAAAGCCTTCCAGCTGGTGAGTTGTTGAGCTGGAAGCTGGACCACAGACTGTCTAATTCCAGTGCCTGAGCCTAATCTAGAGTCTAAACAATTCCCCTCTCACGAACAGCATAGCTCTGGGCCGCTGGTATGAGAAGGGGCAGACCAGGCAGCAGCTGGTCCAGAGGAGCCGGCCCAGTCCCAGCCCTTCCACTAGCCAACAGGGACAGAATGGATCATTCTGCAAATTGGTTAGCTGTCTAGTTGGGGATCTGTTTACAACCTCACTTCACAACAAATATCAGATAGAGTGAAAAGTTAAATATAAAAGATAAATATTGCAAAAAAAATAACAGAAAGCTAACAGTATATAAAAAAAAATAACTAGAAGTGTGTTGCAGTGTTACCAGCGGTCAGTGATATTGGCTATGTTTGTGCAACAAACATTAGTTCATTCATTCATTCATTCATTCTTCACCTGACATGTATGTCTGAGCACCTTCTACCAATCAGGTACTATTCTAGGCACTGTGTCATGAACAAAATATAGCACAACCTCTTGATGGGCTCCAATCTGGAGGTGGGGTTAGGGGGAGAAAAATATCTGGCATTCGAGATAATAAATTTGGGGAGAAAATAAAGCAGGGAAGGGGTAGTAGGTGCTGGGAGAAGGCCTTCCCAATGAGGCCCAGAGAGGTCAAGCAACATGCCCCAGGTCACACAGGCAGCCATAATCAGCAGAGACGGGTCTAGCTGCAGGCCAGCTGACGGCTGCTGCTGAGTGTCAGGGGAGTAATGAACTCCTGTCCACACCCCCTCCCACTTCCTTTTGGACTATAATTCAGAAACAGGTGTGGGTGGGGCATTTGCGGGAGACTGCTAGAGACTGGAGGGTTCAGCAGCAGCACGTGGGGGAGGAGGGGAGAAGTCACCTCCACCCATTTCCCTGGCCTTCTTCCTCCTCACCCCAGTTTCCTTTCCTCTGGCCAAGTCCCAGCTCCTGGTGACATGCTGGGGGGAAAAGTCAGATTAAATTCTGCCCAGAGACTCTCCAAATCTTGCACTGCCCCCACTGCCTTGGCGAGGGCAGGGGGTGGAGGGAAAAGGTTCCGTACAACCCCAGCCTCAATCGACTTTTGTTTTTAACTCAAAGGGATTTTCAGCAAGTCCCCAGATGAGTCACCACGAAGAGGTGCTTCGCAAAATGACTCCCAGAATTCGAATCGTGGCGCCTGACACTCTCCCTCCCACGGGGGCATTTGTGAATCTGGTCTGGGAGGAAGGCGCTCTCTGTCCATCCCTAGAGTTTCAGGATGAAGCCTGTGTCGGTTCATTATTTCTCTGCATTAGGGGAAGAGAAACCCCCCTCGCCGGGCACCTTCTCCCTGTCCGGCTCAGTGAGACATTTCATTCTCACACGTCCCTCGAGAGGGGTCATGCTTTCTGTTTTACAGATGAAGGAGCTGAAGTCAGAGACGTAAAGTGGTTTGAGCACAGCCAGGATTGGAACCTGGGTTTCCCCGAAGCCTGTTTGTTGTCAGTATTTGGGGGGAGAAGGGAGTTGAGAATGAAGTACCAGAATCCCACCATTTTCCTTGGAAGGTCCTCTGTCCCAAATGTCATGCTGCCACCTTCCCAATGTCCGGGAATTTTGGGGGGATAGACCTGGTTTGCCCAGGAAGCCTCTTTGGTCCTTGCCGTCTGGCCCTGGTTATTAAGAGCACCCCTTTTCACTCCCCGCGCCTCTTGATTTGGATGATCAACTTCAGGGTCACGCTGGTTGCTTACAGAGGTCATTGCATTGGGGGACTCGGATTTGACTTTATATCTAATGCAGAATGGGCCTCTTCTCTGCAGGGCCTTCTCCACATCCTGCGGTCTGGGTGCCGACCCGGAACTTTCGCAAGAGTCACGGCTCCTCGGGAGCAGCAAACCCAGCGGCGGGAAGGACTGCCTCCATCCCAGGCTGCCCTTCACTCCTGGTGACCCTGGGCCAGCTTCCCGACTGGCCAATGCGAGTGGGTCTCCAAAAGTCCCGTAGACCTTGACCTTCTAGGATCTCCCGTTGTCCAGTGCATGCTGGGAAACCAGCTGAGTGTTCTGGGAAAAGCAGGGGATGCAGGAAGCCAGTCCCTCCATGCCATCCGATGGTTCGCTTTTTCAAACAGCAAACCTCCTTCTAGCTATTTTAGTTTTTTAAATAATTCTTTAGTTTGTTTTTTGAGTAGATAATACTTGCCCACAATTCAAAATCCAAACAGTGTAGAAGGGCACATAGTAAAAAGTTTCCATCCCACCCCTGGCTCGCAGCGACCTCCGTCTCTCCCCCGGTGGGAAGCAGTGTCGACAAGCACTCTCCGTCCCGGGACACTGTTTGGTGTGTGTGTGTGTGTGTGTCTATGCACGTATATGTGTGTATTGTTTCTCTTATTTATTTTGCAATTTGGAACACAAATTCTGGGCCCGTCAGATGCCTCCTTAAATCGTGTTGTAGACAAATCGGTTAACCTCTCCACGCATCAATGTTCTTTCTCACCTGTAAGCATTCTCACTGGGGACATTGATCCCCACATCACAGAGCTGGTGCCTAGCTCCCTGTCCGACCGAGATAATCTGTTTGTTCATTTATTTATTCACCTGGTCAGTGATCGTTTCCTTTGACATGAGTAACAAGGTAGCCATTTCATCTATTGTCCAACCCAAGATGCTTCTGTGAGTGAAAGGGGCCACTATTATCAATGATGCTGGGACAGCAGGTGCAGGAAACCATTTACTGTCTTCACTAGCTGAGTATAGACAGAGACCCCCAAAAGCTAGTAACCTTTGAAGTCCTAGCAAAGGTCAGGGCTGTGCACCACCCAGTTAATTTAGACACCACCCAGTTAATCTAGATATTGGTAGCTGAAGCAACCTCCCTACCTTTAATCATGTAAATAGCTGAAGCATCATCCCCACCTTAGTTCACTGAATTCCTTAGATTCTTGTGTAGATCCTTGTTGATTATTGTTGATCAAATATTTTGCCTATTTCTGGAAATTGTCTACCAATGAGCTAATCCATGTGTCATTCAAACAACCTTACCCTAGGGCTATCCCAGACAAACCTCCTTACCCTAGGGCTACTCCAGACCAAATAAAAGGTTGGAGTGGCCTGAGCATCGGTGGAAGTCCTTCTGGACTTGCCCGCCTGGTCCCCCAATATTTCAAAATTATCTCGTGTCATCTCTCTCTCTCATTTGTGTGCGGCCCCTCTTTCAGATACCGAACCCTACTCCACGCAGAACTTGGAGGGAAACATACTCGACAGCAGGTGCAACCCATTGACTGTATTTCTCCCCAAGGTGTTCCCCTTGGCTTTGGTGGGGGGCAAGTGAGGGGCCCGAGGCGCCTTCCTGAGACTCCTGGAGCATGTGGCTAAGGTGAGGCTCCTCTGGGCCTGAGGCCTCCCTGCACGCCCCATGGGGCTGGCTGCTCTCAGAGCAGGCGAAGGGAGGCAAGGGGCCCTCTGGATTTAGGGCCGATGGCGCCATCCATCTATGAACCCCAGATCCCATATGTGAAGGAAGGCACTTGGTTGCTGGGTTTCCCAGTCCTGCCCCTGGTTTTCTGGGAATGGGTGTGGTTTTTCCAGGCATCAGGACATGCCGGGCTCATCTTGGGGGTGAGGGGAGAAGGAACCAGATGGAGACTGGCAAACAGGGCTCGGAGCAGAGAGGAAGAGGGAGAACAGGGAATCAGAGAAAGTTTGATTAGTTTTCTTTGAGAAGGCGCTTGCCAGACTAATATAATATTGAATGTCAACTATAATGGAAAATTTTTTTTTTAAAGAGAGAGAAGGGGTTTGCCAGGGTCTGGGCTCTGCCCCTCCCTGCCCCCAGGAGGGGCAATAAGGGGCTAACACATCATCAAAGGAAAATCCATTTTCCCTTATTCAATGATATTCTGAGGGACCTGCTTTTGGGGGACATAGGGGTGGAGGAGCTCACCAGAGGAGAGGCAGTGAGTGGGGGGCTCCAGAACCCCCGAAGAAGGAGGCACGTGTGGGTGCTGCTTGATTCTGCACCACAGGCGTTGGGCTCTGAGCAGAGTTGCTCAGGCAGCCCCCTGGCATAGGCGATATTGTGACCCCACACATTCCACCTAAAGCCATTTGCCAAATACCATACCCCATGCTCTGCAATCAGAACTGGCTCAGGCCCAGGGAATGGCAGAAACCCAGCCTTGGGGCCAATCAGACCAGGTTCAAAGCCTTGAGCAAGTCCCCTCACCAACCAGAGCCCCAGTTTTCTCACTGGGAAATCGGAGGTGATAACATCTTCCTCACCAGGTTATGGTTCAAAGAGGGCAAGCCAACACCGGCTGAACATAGTATTAATATCAAGTGTTTATCAGCCTCAGAACCCGCACCTTACATGTTGCACATGTCATTTCATTCATCATCCTAACAAGCCTCTGTGGTGGGTGCCAGAGTTAGCTCCCTTGACAGATACCCATACAGCTGGGCATTTGCCTCAGTTTCCCTGCATGGCAGGAAGGCTCAGAGAGGGAAGGTGACTTGCCTATGGCCACGCAACTGGGAAATAGTGAAGCTGAAAGTTACGCCAGATCTTCAGATACATTTAGCTGACGCAGCTAGCCCCAGAGCCTCATCTGTAAAATAAGCATAATGATACCATGAGTCACTTCCTACTTCTGGCAAATCCTACATTATTGGCCTTTATAAAAAAAAAAAAGTCCCCGATTTGTGGTGTTTGCTAATTTCCATGGTGTAAAGTACTCCCACCATGGCTGATGTAAAGCTACCAACAACTGCCTTGAAACTCCCAAATATTTAACAACCAGCTCTATTTAGCAGTCGCCTTCTCACCTGCCAGTGCAAGCCAGCTCTAGCACCTAGCTCACTACTCCCCCCTCTCCCCTCCCTAGGCCCCGATCTCAGCGCTTTAAGATTGAGTTTTCCTTTGCTAGGGAAGAAGGAAGGCAGGACTGAGTACCTACTGTGTGCCAGGAACTATGCCGCTGCCTGCAAACCTAGGACCTCCTTTAATCTTTACAACAACCCTTCAATGAAGGTGTTATGATCCCCATTTAACAGGTGAGAAAACTGAGGCACAAAAGAGTAGCAACCACTGGCCAAGGTCACCCAGAAAGTAAATGGCAGAGTCAGGATTCAAACCCAGCCTGCCTGACTAGACCCTTGCCACTGAAGGAGGCTACATCTTACGAGGTCTGGGTCTGACCCAGCAATTCATGGCCCCTTTCGGGCCTCAGTTTCCCCATATGTTAGGTGAAGGGATGGAAGTCACAATTTTAAGACGAATCCTTGAAGGGAAGAATTTCGCATGTTTACCAGGGAGAGGTGTGCAGGAAGGGCATGCAACTGTACCTGGGACACATGTACTTGGGGGCCATGCAGTGCTGGGACCAACCTGGATTTGAACCCCAGGCCCTCCACTTCCTAGCTGTGTGACCCTGGGCTAGTAGCTTCACCTCTCTGGTTGTTTTGGTCTTGCTGGTAGTCTGCCCGGTTGTCTGGAAGTGAATGAGCAGTGAAGGGTCCCCAGTGTGGAAACCTTCGCACCAGATAGACCTGGCACACGTCCCTCTACCCTTCCAAAGTACCATGACTCCTCTCCTTCTCCAGCCCCCATCTCCCCAAGTGGATTTAGCAAAAGCCTATGCTCTTTGCTCCCTGGTCTGGGATCCCAGAGCAGCTGAAAGAGGGAAAGGCCTGAGGTTTCTGTTTTCATCGAAGGCAGAAGCCAAGCCCCACCCCTGCTCCCCCACCCATCTGGGCCCACCTCCCTCAGCCCTGCACCGGCTGGTTGGTCTTCTCAGGTTTCTGAAAGCCTGTGTTCCCAGAGGAGGCATTAAGGATGGAGGAATGCAGGCCCGGGTGTGAGGGTTTGAGGGGGCTGTGCAGAGAAGCTGTCTGGGGGAGAGCCCCCCTCCACCCCGCCAGCTGCGTCCCAGCCCAGCCCCCACTGAGAGGAAGAGAAAGGAAGCGGAAAGGAAACTAATCCAGCTGCTCTCAGAGGAGTTCCTGAGCTCTAGGTTCAGATTCTTGTGT
>NW_005370657.1:3934063-3935233 GCF_000412655.1 Myotis brandtii
GAGGATGAAGGAATTGGTTTAGTTTGGGCCTTGAGACCATGGTGGACGGTGGACGGGGTCCGTGCAAGGGCGCCGGTTGGTGAACATGGAAGGGGCCGGATATTTACCGCTTCTGAACCCTCCTTACCGGTATAACCCAGCTATAATTGGGCCTTCTTGCTCCCAACCCAAGACACACCTCAGCAGG
The DNA here is from genome assembly GCF_000412655.1 of Myotis brandtii. Taxonomy (NCBI): domain Eukaryota; kingdom Metazoa; phylum Chordata; class Mammalia; order Chiroptera; family Vespertilionidae; genus Myotis; species Myotis brandtii. The sequence continues at coordinate 3,934,251 of NW_005370657.1, forward strand.
GAGTCACATCCAAGAAAGAAATGAAGCCACTCACCAGCAAGCAAAAGCATGAAATTGAAAGAAAAAAAAAAAAAAGATCCAATCCAAATCCAACCCCCAAACTGCTGCAAAGCAAAGTAACTCTTGACAGAAGTTCTTCGGGGAGGCTGGAGACGGGTCGCCTGGCCTGCGGAAACCTCCTAGCGCCAGCTGCGCCGTTGCCCTCGCTCGGAGGTTGCCTCACATGGCGTCTGCTCCGGTCTTTCCTGGCCTGTCTCGCTCTGATTTCTGCATCTCCTGCATCACCAGGGGGTCAGAGACTCCGCTTTCCTCAGGATGGCCCTGGCTTATGGCTGCTTATTACTAATCACACCCCGATTCGAGCTCAGACCTGTCTGGACAGAACAGTAAATGCGACGGCTCCCTCTTCGCTCTCCACTGAGCTCCAGTGGCAGCAAGGCTCTGCCAGGAAAAGACACCCTTGGAGGGCGAGGGAGGGAGCAGGACGGCTCCACTTCCATTGTCTTGTCTGCAGCACCCCAGGGTTTTGGCCTTTTTTCCTACAACGCTGACCTAGCCCATCTATGGATGAGGAAATGAAGGCCTGAACGTAACCAGTGCCCAGCATCAAACGTGTCGTACATCCCAAGGTGGAGACTCGAACTCAGCTCCGCCTGAGTCCCCATCCCTCACGTTTCCCACGAGGCCAGTAGGGTGCCTGGCAGGAGAGGATCAGGGTGGCACACCCTGAATTTGCAAGGGAGAAATCAACAGGCTCCTTCATGCTGTCTAGGGAGACCCTAGGCCCAGAGGGGGGTTGTGCTTTACTCAAAATCACACCGCTTAAAAAACGGTGGCACATCTACACAATGGAATACTACGCCACTATAAAGAAGAAAGAACTCTTACCATTTGCAACAGCATGGATGGAACTGGAGAGCATTATGCTAAGCAAAATAAGTCAGTCAGAGAAAGATAAATATCACATGATCTCACTCATATGT
>NW_005370657.1:3935968-3943857 GCF_000412655.1 Myotis brandtii
CCCGAGAAGGACAAGCTGGTGTTCTGGCATCTTCCGACTGCTCCAGCCCCTCTGACGGCCTTCCCCGTGTGTTCCAGCTCCACAGGACATCACTCCTGGCCCCAGATGTGACTTAGAATTGTTGCCCTTTGCCTCAAAGCTGCTAATGGGGATGGAGATGGTGGTGTCAAGTCATAAATGGGTGGATGTGTCTCAGGGCTGGACCTGGATGAAGCAAGCTAGATGCCCAAGGTGTAGAATGCAAGGAGATGGTCCTTCATAAGTTAAACATAGAATTAGCATATGACCCAGCAATTCCACTCTGAGGTGTATCCCCAGAAGAATTGGAAACAGGCGTTCAAGCAAATACTTGTACATGAATGTTCATAGTGGCTCTATTTACAACAGCCAAAAGGTGGAGAAAATTAAAATGTCCATCAACTGCCCTGGCCAGCTTGGTTCAGTGGATAGAGCGTCAGCCTGTGGACTGAAGGGTCCCGGGTTCGATTCCGGCCAAGGGCACATGCCTGGGTTGCGGGCTCGTTCCCCAGTGAGGGGTGTGCAGGAGGCAGCCAATCAATGATTCTCTCTCATCATTGATGTTTCTATCTCTCTCTCCTTCTCCCTTCCTCTCTAGTCCTGTTGGGGCGAGGGCAGTACCAGCCTGAGGGACTCTCCCCCGGCCTGCCAGGCCTCTGCTCAGGACAGTGGGGGAGGGCAATGAGCAGACCTACCCCACCCCCCTGCAGGGGTCCCGGGCCAGGAGGGGCACATAAGATGAACTGAACCTTTGCTCTGAGCCGCCTTCTCTGGCCTCCAAGTCAGGCCTTGCCTTTGGCTGCCCTTGGCGTCAATTCCACACAAGGACACCAGGAAGCAGTTCTGCAAAAAGATGTGGGACTTTCCAGGACAAACCAAAGAGTGAAGACACAAGCGACCTTCCCACAGGGTCACACTAGCACTGACCGCCTGGGTCCCCTCTGTCTCCGGTGCTACCCACACGTCTGACTCCTGTTGCTCTCAAGGGGACTTTAAGGTGACATGGTGGAACTGGCCCCGAGCCCCGAGTCATGAGATCTGGGTTCAGATTCTGGCCCCAGCGTTTAACTTGCCCTGAGACACTTTCCCCTTTTGACCCCTGCTGGCTTTGTAAAGTGAGATGGTTGGGAAATGAAATGGAACAACAAGCACCAAGTGCCTGGCATGGGGTCGAAGTTCCCTCTACAAATGGGGATGGAATCAGAGTCTGAAACAGCCCTGTCCCTCCGGAGGCAGTCCCTGGCCGCCTTCCCTGCAAATCTGGGTAATCCACAGATTCCCCAGGTAAAAGCACCACTGCCCCTTGCTTAGGTCACCTGGTTTGACCTTCAGGCTCTGTGGGTGGGGAAAGCACGGCCTTGCTCTTGAGCCTTCTCCTTTCAAGCCCACGTGGGAGGCCCTGGCTGCTTGTGGATGAGCTTATGGCTCGGGAGAAAGTCCCCGTTTTCTGAAAACCATGGAAATCAGAGTCCTGCCACCTCCACCTCCACGCGGTTCGGACTCGCTTTTCAGAACCTGGCTGAGCTGTAAAGCCAATATATGCAAATTCCAATTGATTGAACACAAAAGTCACACCTGAGGATTCACTGCTGGTGCATTTAAGTAGTCGGCTTCCCTGTGTTAAATGGGTCTCCTATAGAATTTCAAACTGCACGCAACTTTCCAGACGCCTCCGTAGAGCCAAATAAAGTAGGGCCTACCTGAAGTCCTACCACGTTCTGGACGCTCCCCGAGCAGGCATTGCAACTGGAAACTTCTCCCCTGAGCTTCACAGATCACGGAGCCAGCTCACAGCCAGACTCTCGCCTGCCACTCACAGGGGCAGCTGATCTCCACTTTCCAATCAGAGACACCGAGGCCCTCAGGTGGAAGAGGCTCCCGCAACTCCCGCGAGGGGTTAGGACTCCACGGGATGAGAGGGACCTCGCCCGGAGTCCCTGTGCACGCCCCAATCTTAAGGCAGAGTTTGTCATCTTTCCTCCAGCTCAGAAAGACTTCCTTGGCAGTCCCTCTTCTCTGGGCTCCCTGCAACCGACAGTGTGAAGACCCAACACCCGAGAAGGACAAGCTGGTGTTCTGGCATCTTCCGACTGCTCCAGCCCCTCTGACGGCCTTCCCCGTGTGTTCCAGCTCCACAGGACATCACTCCTGGCCCCAGATGTGACTTAGAATTGTTGCCCTTTGCCTCAAAGCTGCTAATGGGGATGGAGATGGTGGTGTCAAGTCATAAATGGGTGGATGTGTCTCAGGGCTGGACCTGGATGAAGCAAGCTAGATGCCCAAGGTGTAGAATGCAAGGAGATGGTCCTTCATAAGTTAAACATAGAATTAGCATATGACCCAGCAATTCCACTCTGAGGTGTATCCCCAGAAGAATTGGAAACAGGCGTTCAAGCAAATACTTGTACATGAATGTTCATAGTGGCTCTATTTACAACAGCCAAAAGGTGGAGAAAATTAAAATGTCCATCAACTGCCCTGGCCAGCTTGGTTCAGTGGATAGAGCGTCAGCCTGTGGACTGAAGGGTCCCGGGTTCGATTCCGGCCAAGGGCACATGTCTGGGTTGTGGGCTCGTTCCTCAGTGGGGGGTGTGCAGGAGGCAGCCAATCAATGATTCTTTCTCATCGTTGATGTTTCTATCTCTCTCTCCTTCTCCCTTCCTCTCTGAAGTCAATAAAGAAGAAATATATTAAAATAAACATAAAAAAATAAAATGTCCATCAACTGATGAGTGGATAGGCAAAATGTGGTATGTCCACACAATGGAATATTATATGGCCATAAAAAGAATGGAGTGTTGATTCATGCTGAATATGGTCAAACCTTAAAAACATCGTAAGTGAAAGAAGCCAGTCCCCAATGGCCACATATTGTGATTTCATTTATATAAAAGGTTCAGAATTGGCCAATCCATAGAGACAAGAAGCAGAGTTGTGGCTGCCAGGGGCTGTGGCAGGGGGAGTTGGGGAGTGAATGCTAATGGGTAAGGGTTTCCTTTTGGACTGACGAAAATGTTTGGGAACTAGATAGTGAAATGGCTGCATAACATTGTGAATGCACTAACCCCCTGAATTGTTCGCTTCAAAGAGGTTTCAATGGTAAATTTATGTTCTGTGTATGTTACCACAAACATACACACACACACTGCAAGGGAGCACCCCCTCTCGGAGCCGGCCTGCACTTGCACACCCGGGCAGTGAGTGCCTTCTCACATTTTGGACCCTGGGTGCCCACCGTCTCCCCCTCCCTCTGGTCCCGAGCCTCCATGGGTAAGAGAATCCGTGTTTCCTCTGGGACTTCTCCTCTACCCACAGCTTCCCCCGGAGAATCCCTTCTTGGCAGTTCAGTCCACGGACTGATGGAAATCAGGACATTTGCTATAAAAGCGGCAGAGGTAGGGAATTAGGACTCGGGATTGCTTGGGAACAGCCATTACTCATTGGAGAGAAGAAAAACTAAGGAGAAAGGAAAGGGAGAGGGAAGGAGAAAAATCGCTAAGCTCACTTTTTAAAACAGTTCCATTGAAATAAATGTACATACCACACAATTCACCCACTCGAAGTGTATATACAACGTGTACACAGTTCCAGTTATACAATGAATAGTACCCGGGATGTAAAGTACCGCATGCTGACTAGAGTTAACAATGCCGTGTTGCACACTTGAGGTTGCTAAGAGAGTGGATCTTTACAGTTTTCACCACACACACACACACACACACACACACACAAACAGTTTTCACCCCCCCCCCACACACACACATACACTCACAAATGGTAACTGTGAGAGGAGACGGATGTGTTAACTAACCTTATTGTGGTGATCATTCTTAATATATACGCATATCTAATCATCCTGTTGTATTTTCATTGTCATTCAGTTCAAATGTCTTCTAATTTTCTTTGTGATTTCCCCACATAGTATTTGCTGATGTATACAGGTATATTAGAAGTTGAAACGAAAACCACAGATAAAAATGATACACAACTTGCAGATGGGGCTATTTCCAGGGAGTGGGTGGGATAGATGGAAATGGGAAGGGGAAATGGTAGATATGCTCACCAACATTTCTGTTCTCTCCTCCTGAGCATGTGAGAGGGTTACACTCTGCTGCCCCTTTGAAGCTGGACATGGACACATGACTTGCTGGCCAATGAAGCAAGAGCAGAAGTGACATAAGCCACTTCCTCGTGGAAACATCTAAGCGTGGGTGTGTGAGGAGTCTGCGTGCCTCCCTCCCTGCATGGCGGACCCTGAAGTCTCTTGCTGAGGTCACAGCTCTGTAAAATGATGGAGCAGCCGTCGGCCTGGGTTCCCGAGCGACTCCAACGAACACAACTCTCTCCAGTCAATCTCACTGAGCACAGAGAGTGAGAGAGAAACAGACCTTTGCTATTTAAAGCTGCTGAGATTTGGGGATTGTTTGTTACTACTGCATAACCTAGACTTTCCTGACTGATACAAGGTGCTTTGGTTGTATTTTAAGTTTTTGTTTTCCACAACTCTAAAGATTTATTTATTTTTTTTAGATTTTTACCATGGGTTGTGGGTATATGAGTGTTTGTGATATGATTTTCTATAACTTCTGTATGTTTCAAATATTTAATTTTTTAAAGAAAAGCAATATTAGAGGAGGAGAGGAGGTAGGAGAAGAGGAGAAGGAGGCAACTGGGGTGATGGGCTCCTTTGTTCTACCCCCCAAGTTATTTTCCATCTATCCTCTGGGTTGGGGCAAGTCAGGGAAATGGCCTGACTGTTCCTCTGGCCGGATCCTCACCTGCGGACAGGTGCTCCTCACCACCACCCTGCTTCTTCACACCTCTCGTCACCATGTGGCACCTTAGGTATTGACTGGTATGTTTATTGTCCCTCACCCCTTAGAAAGTAAACTCCTTGAGAACAGGGACTTCGTTTGATAACACGAGGGCCTAGAACAATCCCTGGCGCACACCAGCAGCTCAATACCCGCTTATTACGTGAACACAGACGCTCTGGCTCCACCAGCCCACACAGCAGCCGGATTCCTGTAATTAGACATAATGACACATGGCGGGAGCTGCCAGCAGCTCGTGTTCTGATGACACATCGCCTCCCTGCCCACCTCAGGGGCCAGCGAGGCTCTCATTAGGTCTGGCGCCAGCAGGTCGGGAAGCCAAGGGTGAGGAGCGAGGAGAGGACCCTGGCCTGGAGTTCACCCACCTGTGAGCCGGGTCCGGTCCGGCTCCTCAGGGACTGCGAGGCTCTGGGCAAGCCAGTCCGTTCCTCCAAGCGTTCCTTCTCTCCTCTCTGGAGTGGGTCGTGCGTTTACGCCACCCGGGCTGTTGTGAGGAGTGGAGGCCTCTTCTCCCGGAGGCTGCCAGGGGGATGGGGCCCAGACCGATGCAAGCGCCCTGCATCCGGGCAGGTCTTTGGGTGAGAAAGAGACCGCCAACCTCCAAAGGCCAAGCACGGGTTTCCAAACACTCGCTTCAGAAACAGTCCTTTTGACTATAGTGGATGCACATTTTTCTAATGGATAGATCCCCTTCCTGGCAGCGTTTCAAGGACTATCCAATTTGGCCCAAAGCTAAGGGTCATGAGACATTTACTCTCCGAGTACACTTCTTCCTTCTCCTTCTCCTTCTCCTTCTCCTTCTCCTTCTCCTTCTCCTTCTCCTTCTCCTTCTCCTTCTCCTTCTCCTTCTCCTTCTCCTTCTCCTTCTCCTTCTCCTTCTCCTTCTCCTTCTCCTTCTCCTTCTCCTTCTCCTTCTCCTTCTCCTTCTCCTTCTCCTTCTCCTTCTCCTTCTCCTTCTCCTTCTCCTTCTCCTTCTCCTTCTCCTTCTCCTTCTCCTTCTCCTTCTCCTTCTCCTTCTCCTTCTCCTTCTCCTTCTCCTTCTCCTTCTCCTTCTCCTTCTCCTTCTCCTTCTCCTTCTCCTTCTCCTTCTCCTTCTCCTTCTCCTTCTCCTTCTCCTTCTCCTTCTCCTTCTCCTTCTCCTTCTCCTTCTCCTTCTCCTTCTCCTTCTCCTTCTCCTTCTCCTTCTCCTTCTCCTTCTCCTTCTCCTTCTCCTTCTCCTTCTCCTTCTCCTTCTCCTTCTCCTTCTCCTTCTCCTTCTCCTTCTCCTTCTCCTTCTCCTTCTCCTTCTCCTTCTCCTTCTCCTTCTCCTTCTCCTTCTCCTTCTCCTTCTCCTTCTCCTTCTCCTTCTCCTTCTCCTTCTCCTTCTCCTTCTCCTTCTCCTTCTCCTTCTCCTTCTCCTTCTCCTTCTCCTTCTCCTTCTCCTTCTCCTTCTCCTTCTCCTTCTCCTTCTCCTTCTCCTTCTCCTTCTCCTTCTCCTTCTCCTTCTCCTTCTCCTTCTCCTTCTCCTTCTCCTTCTCCTTCTCCTTCTCCTTCTCCTTCTCCTTCTCCTTCTCCTTCTCCTTCTCCTTCTCCTTCTCCTTCTCCTTCTCCTTCTCCTTCTCCTTCTCCTTCTCCTTCTCCTTCTCCTTCTCCTTCTCCTTCTCCTTCTCCTTCTCCTTCTCCTTCTCCTTCTCCTTCTCCTTCTCCTTCTCCTTCTCCTTCTCCTTCTCCTTCTCCTTCTCCTTCTCCTTCTCCTTCTCCTTCTCCTTCTCCTTCTCCTTCTCCTTCTCCTTCTCCTTCTCCTTCTCCTTCTCCTTCTCCTTCTCCTTCTCCTTCTCCTTCTCCTTCTCCTTCTCCTTCTCCTTCTCCTTCTCCTTCTCCTTCTCCTTCTCCTTCTCCTTCTCCTTCTCCTTCTCCTTCTCCTTCTCCTTCTCCTTCTCCTTCTCCTTCTCCTTCTCCTTCTCCTTCTCCTTCTCCTTCTCCTTCTCCTTCTCCTTCTCCTTCTCCTTCTCCTTCTCCTTCTCCTTCTCCTTCTCCTTCTCCATGGGCACGCTGTTCCGCAAGACTTCTCAGCACAACAGCGGCCTCCATCGAAGCTGCCGTCGCCCCCACTCTCCAGGCACCAGAGGCCACTGTTTTGGACAAGACCTGGCAGTTTCTTTCCCCTTTCCCTTGTGCACCAGCGTGCTTATCCTGCGGCCTCTTCATTTTCACTCGTGGACGGAATCGACTGTCTTCCCAACGTGGGAGATAAGCACGTCCTTCCCTTACAGTCTCCCTCCCTGCGTCTCCTGGCGCCGTTTCCTTATACGCTTTTTGGTGGATGAATACTTCAGGGTTTGCTTTGTGACAATGTAACTATTGTTGGTGGCTCTGCCGTGTAGAGTGCTAGGTTGACATTTATTTCCTTGGATGCCTTTCTGTTTTCCCCAGAATTATTTTTTAAATATATTTTTTAATTGATTTCAGAGAGGAAGGAAGAGATAGAAACATCAATGATGAGAGAGAATCATTGATTGGCTGCCTCCTGCACTCCCTCCGCTGGGGATCAAGCCTGCCACCCGGGCATGTGCCCTGACCGGGAATCAAACCGTGACCTCCTGGTTCATAGGTTGACACTCAACCACTGAGCCACTCGGCCAGGCTCCCCAGAATTGTTAATTTTTCTGTTTTTGTTTGTTTGCTTGGTTGGTTTCTAGGTGCCAAGCCCACCTTATCCCCAACAAACACTCCCCTATTTTATTCAATGGGCTCGGATCCATTGCTATCATCACTCATTTTGAGGTTCAAATTGCATCCGATTTCAGCAGAAGAAGCTGGCTCCTGTGCCCCCCCTTTCTCAGAGCACTTCTTCCCTTTCTGACACAAAGGGGGTCCAGGCTCACCTCACACTTTCTCTGGTCCAGCCTGGGAGTCAATTATCCTCCAAGTATCTCGATTGCTTTTAGGGGAAAAAGGCATTTTGAAAATAGGATCTCAGTGCAGCGTGTGCTCATTGCTGTGGGAGCATTGTAGCTCCCAGACCTTGGTGAACAGAGCTGGGGCAGGGGCTGGGGC
>NW_005370657.1:3943912-3952756 GCF_000412655.1 Myotis brandtii
TGGGGCTGGGGCCGGGGCTGGGGCTGGGGCAGGGGCTGGGGAGTCCACAGTAGATTATTCCTCTGCTCCATCCCCTGCATGTGTACACCTGTCCTCTGACCCACCTGGCTGCTGTGCCACCCAACTTAAACTCTGACCTTGAAAGGGCCACCATACCCTCCCTCCCTCCCCCAGGACCTACCTAGAGACTTTCAACGGGATGAACTGAGAAAGGAAGGCAGGTAGGAAGAAAGGTGAGACGGTAGGGATGAGGGGGAAAGGAGAGAGAAAGGAGGCCGGCAGCATGGAATGGTATAACAGCTTCAGATTTCTGGGATTTTCAGGGATGTTCACCTCGTCTCTATCCCACCTTCCTGATGCTGCCTCGAGAAGGAACTGGAATAAAGACCCCGAGGGAGAGTGGACTGTGCCCCAGGCTAAGCCACACGTCCCAGAGGTCATGTCCAGAGGTGGAGAGGCTCTGAAGGCCCAGACCCTGCCTTCCCACGGCCCTCGAAGGCCTTGCCGATTCATCTCATACACACGGTTAGAAACTTCATAAGCTCATGAGTTGGTGATTTGGCAAACTGTTCCTTTGATGAACTAACTCAGCCGTGGAGGGTGAAAGGTGGTCCCTACTCACAGACGCTGGGGTCCCCCTCTCTGTTCATTTGCGTTAGGATGATTGGGCTTCTGCGTGATCTTTCTTGTGACGAAGGTTTAGAAAGAAGGTGGAGGCCGGGTGCAAGCCCTCCTGCGCCTCCTGTTTGCCGCGTGACCCCGGGCCGGCCCCGGCCTCTTCTGGGCTTCAGCTCCCACCTGGGCGAGGACAAGTGGGTGCTGAGTGCTGTGCACCTCTGCCTCAGGCATGCGGCCCACATCACTGGGAACCCATAGAGGCCCCTTTGGCCATCAGCTGCCAGGGCAGGGAAGAGAGGAGACGCCGCCTTTCCTTCTCCCGGAGCAGAGAAGCCGGGCCTGGGCCTGGGCCTGCCGCCAAGGGGAAGCGGAGACAATAAGCCGAGTCACCCCGGCCGGCGAGGGCAGGTTGTGCAACTTCCGCTCGGTGCCTGCAAACAAGACTTTGGCCCCAGGACTCTGAGCTCTGGGCAGCCCTCATTCCTCCCCTGGGACCCGGGGCACCCAGCTTAGGGGTTGGCGTGGGGGGTGGGCAGGGTACTATTTTGTTCCAAGGGCAGCCAGGTGGCTAGGGGTTCCCTGAGGAAGGTCCCACCAAGAGGGGTCAGAGCACGTGGCTGCTGTGGGGACGGTGGAGGAGGACCGCCACGGAAGGCTCTGCGTGTGACGGTGTGTGTGCCTGTGGGCCGTGGCACCTGTGACAAGCTGTGGGAAGCTGTGGCCCTGGCTGTGATCAGCCCCATGGTCACCTGCATGGGAGCGACACTGGAGGGATGTCTGGATGCTGTTCTGTCCCCTGTGGGTGCGGGAGGGTAAACACCAGTCCGTGAGGGTGTGACCTGTGCTCCCCTTGCCGAGCTGATGTGTGTGTCTGGTAGCTGTTTGCATGCATGCTTGTTATGGACTATGAAGCAGACTGAGTACATGTGATAGAGTGCACATGGGGGCACGTGTAGGTGTGTAACTGTGAGTGTGCACTGATCGGTGTGCCTGTGAGTGTAAATCCATGTATGTGTGTGTAGGCATGTCTGCCATTAGGAGTTCATGTATCTGTGCCTGTGTGAGCCCCAACTGCTGAGCCCATGGTCTCTGTGGGGGTATGACGGTGTGCAAACATGTGTGACATACATGTGAATGTATGTAAAAGCATGACTACTCATATACATGCTGGTGTGGGACATGCGTCACTGGGGCCTGGTGCTGGCTCATCACATGCATCACATGCATCACCCCTATGGATCCCACCAGCCGCCAATGGTTCTGCACGGTTCCAGCAAGTCTATTCTGGGACCCAATTTCCAACCTGCACTGGAGGGTGACGTTGGGCTGGGAGAGCCCTTGGCTGCTCCTACATTGTGGGGCCTGTGTAAGTACCCCCCAAAACATGCAAATATGGGGGAGCTGAGAGCCCAGGAACGCATAGGGTTTACCTTGGTCCCTGGGTGAGGGCGCAGGAGGCTTCCAAGTGACAAAGTCAGGGCCCAGGACCCAGGATGGAGCGCACCCAGGCAGGGAGGGAGAGAACAGTGAGAGCCGTGCTAGGGATTCCACACGGAGGACGCTCAATGCCGGGAGTTGGTCCATGGCAGACAGAGAGCTGAAATGCCAAACAGCAAAGGTGAGGCGATCCGGTGTGGGCGACGGCAGGAGCTGCCCGACTCCGGGGCCAGAGAGACAAACATAGGAGGTGGTGGCAGGGGAAGAGGTGGTTCTGCAGGTGCAAAGACACAAAGGACAGCAGCCAGTGCTGGGAAGATGACCCCTCCCACCCCCGGCTAAGCAGAGAGACATACCCTGGCCTCTCCCCTCCTCCTACCCTCTCATCTCCCCGCCAGTGTTTCCCGTTGGCCCAGCCTCGCAGGACGCCGGCGGGCAGAGGAGCCTGGGAAAGCAGTTTGCAGCAGCTGGGCAGGCGCCGGGGAAAGGAAAGGAACAGTGCCCAGCACACTCACCCTGATGCCCTCTGCGGGCCGAGAACCTGGGAAAAGCGAAGAAATGCTTGGCACCGTCCCAGCATGTGGGTTTGATTAACTCCTGATAGAAGCTTTGAATGGAATCCCCCCCCCCCCGCATCTCCCAGTACTGCTGCTCCCCGAGTGAGGCTTCATGTCCGGGCCACAGCCCGGCCACGTCGGAACCCAGCTTCCTGTGCTGGAGCCGAGGAAACCGAGGCTTTCCGAAGGGAAGTGGCTTCTCCCAGGCCCCGCAGCTGGGAAATGGCAGAGCCAGGGGCCCCGAGCCTGGGAGAAAGAGATGAGTCAGGTGCCGGGTGCCAGAGCTGGGCCCTGGGTAAGATTCCGAGGAGAAAGGCGTTCACCGGGGAGGCCGGCTGGGGAGAGAGCGGTTGATGGAAACCCGGGGAGCCTGGTGTAAGGGTTGAGAGCGGGATTGAGAGCCCGGCGGCCTGGCTCACGTCTGCCTTGCCCCTTACCGCGTGTGTGACTGGATCTTTCTGTGCCTCGGTTTCCTCATCTGCAAAGTGGGTGTAACAGTGATAGTAGCTGCTCCACAGGCCGGGTGTGAGGACGTACGTGGCGTGTTTGCCACTATTTGGTGTTCGTTTTATTTCTGGTGACAAGTGAGGAGACTGAGGCTCTGAGAGGTGAAGCGAGTCCCTGAAGATGGCGCTACTGGGAAGGAACTATGACTGAGGTCTGCACCCCTTCATTCTCTGCCTGCCCCCCAGACTCTTTCCTTTGACCCACATGACCCACCTCCACTGTCATATGGATTCTCTGTCCTCTTGGAGAGCCCCACTCTGATAAGCCACCTCCTCCTGGTAGCCTTCAGGCCTGGGGGTGCCACCGGCTTCCTGCTGTGGCTGATCTCTGGGTGATGGCACCCCCGCCCCCCATTTGGTTTCTCAGCTCCTCTGTCCTGGAGCAACCGCCCCTGCATTCGCTTCCCTGCGTCTGAAACCTAGTGTTTCAAGATGCCGCCTGGTGCATAGTCCCCATTTACTGGGGTGTCCTTGGACCAGGCCCTCCTCTGTGCACTTCTCACATGTGAGAGTATTGAACTGGGTCATAGGAATCCTACGGGCCAGGCCTCTTCACCCCACTTACAGAGGAGCAAGTCCGGGGTGCGGAGAGGGAAGCCGTGCGGCTGGTGAGGCGCACAGCTGAGGCTCCAAGTCGGGAGGTTCCAATCCAGAGCCCCCTCTGACCGCTGCACAGAACTGCCTCACGGGGGTTAGCACTCCTCGCTGCCAGCTGGCTGCCATGGCATCAGAGCCCTGCGCTGAGTGGGTTGGGGGGCATGAGGCCCCTGTCTGTCTCTATCTGGTGTCTCCTCCACTTCCCATCTCCAAGCTAAAGACCCCGTGTCTGGGGAGGGGCCAGGCAGCGACTTCCGGCCCTCCCCACCCAGGTGTCCTCCCAGGTGTCCCCTGGGAAGCTCTCATTCTGGCTCCCCCCCCCCCCCCCCCCCCCCCCCCCCAAAAAAATGGCACCAGGCCCCTCCCAGGCCCCTTGATGACTCACCCACAGGCACTTTCACTTCCTCCTTCGCTGGAGAAGGCTCTGACCTGAGGCAGCTACAGAAAGAGGCCTCTTACTTGGGGGGCTTGAAAGGCCTTGAAGGGTGGCCGTGGGCCCTACTGGGGCTCAGGGCTCAGGCCTGTGGGGCTGGAGCACTGCCTCTGCGGAGAGCAGGGCGGCAGGAAGGGTCCTGAGCCTCCTGGCCAGACACTGGCCTGAGCTAAACCCTGTCCAAGTGGTCAGTCCCCCCCAGCAGCTCTCCAGGCTGGCATGTGGGGAGACCAACGTAGAATTTTCAAGCTGGACTCATGCTTCTTACACTTACTGCTGGCCTTGGAGGGACCCATCTTCATCCATCCATTCATTCAACAAATCTGTCCTGGCCTCCTATGTCCCAAGCAGTTCCCAGTGTAACAAGAAACCAAAGTTTGCTCTCTGCCCATGAGGATCTCACAGTTGACAGGGATGGCTGGGTTAAGGGGGCAGATTTATGTACAGGAAGCCCAGGTAGGAGAAAAGAATATCCAACACGGTAGGGAAGACTTGGAGATACTTCTGAGGGCTCTTCGTACAGTTTACCAGAAATATTTACACAGAAATGCTTCCTCTTTACAACCTGGCTTCCTCTCCCCTAGAGCACTCGATAGCTCCCAGCTACTCCAGGGTGTAACAAGGCTGAACCTTAAGCTGGATTAGCCTCCCAGTGCAGCATCCTTGGTGTTGTACAACCCCAGGGACACCGCTCACAGCCTCATCTAAGAGGACAGCACCTGGCTAAAGGATTCAGCTGTGCAGTCAGACTTGGGGTCCACTCCCGGCTCAGCCATTTGCTGCTGGTGTGACCTGGAGGAAGTTGCTTATCTTCTGACGTGACTTACTCATCTGTAAAATGCAGCCACCGGTAGAACCACGACATCATGTTTTCGTAAGAAGAATTCAATGAAATCACCCATGCAGAGCACCCGGCGCTCTGTAAACACGCAGCGCTCGATGAGTGCCAGCTGTCACCATGAACATACCATTTATGATAAGGGTCTGTGCGCACTGAATCCTGCCCGTGTGTGTGTGTGTGTGTGTGTGTGTGTGTGTGTGTGGCTGGGGGGTGCTCAGGGAAGGCTTCCCAGAAGAGGTGATATTGGTGTTGCCTCTTAAAGGAGGAAAAGTGGGGAAGAACATTCCAGGCAAAAGGAAGTGGCCAGACGTGGTCGTGGAGTGGGGAGTGTTTGGGAGGGCAAAGGAGCCAGGTCGAGAGCGGCCTAGAGGAGGCCTCTGGCTGGGCCTGCGGTGCCCCGCCTGGGGCCGCTGCTGTGTCTGGGTGGGTGGGGGCTGCCCGGCTTGGTCTCAGAGATGCTGGCAGCAGTTTCAGCACTCTCACCCTCTGCCCCCTCCCGTTTCCGGCCTCCACTTCCTTCCTCTGCACAGACCGCAGCGGCATTTCAGAGGAAGCTGCTACTTATTTTAGCAGCCATCCCTGGACACCCCACCCACAGCTGCCCCTGTGCCTGGGCCCCTTCGGAGGCACCAAGTCATTGTGTGAGTCACGGCCTAAAACACTCGGGGTGAAGACCAGCCACAGAACTCGGAGCGGGTGTCCGACCTGGGAGACGGGTTCCAGCCCAGCTCTGCCACTGACTGACTGCGTGACCTCCGAGTCCCTCCACCTCCCCAGCCCGGGCCCCCTCTGTGCTGTGGGGAGGGGTGGTCTGTCTAGAACAGCGGTTCTCAACCTGTGGGTCGCGACCCCTTTGGCGGTCGAACAACCCTTTCACAGGGGTCGCCTAAATACATCCTGCATATCAGATATAGACATTAGGATTCATAACAGTAGCAACATTACAGTTATGAAGTAGCAACGAAAATAATTTTATGGTTGGGGGTCACCACCACATGAGGAACTGTATTAAAGGGTCGCGGCATTAGGAAGGTTGAGAACCGCTGGTCTAGAAGGATCTGAGAGAGGGCTCAGGCAGATCAGGTCTGGGGGGCTGGGAACTTACACTTTGGAGACTCATCTTTAAGAAAAAAAGAATCACAAATTCACCTAAGAAAATGAACCTTTATTGAGGCAGGGCCCGTGCAAGTGAGGAGCCTGAAGCTTAAGGTTTTTCATCGTCATCGCAAACCTGCCTTTGGAGAGGGTCCCCAAAGTCCTCAGGAGACGGTGGGGAAACTGAGGCTCGGGGAGCAGATGCCACTGGCCCAGCACAGTCACACAGCCAGCAAGTGGCAGACTAGGACTTGAACCCAGATTTGTCACGATCAATGCCTATGACTTACCCACTATTCTCGACAGCCTCTCATAGCCCCTCTGGGGCAGGGAGTGCACTGGGGTGGGGGAGAGGCAGAGAGAAACAGAGGGACTGAGAGACGGACGGACAGGGAGCGGGGGCAACACAGTGTGGGGAGAACACAGGCGCTG
Source organism: Myotis brandtii (assembly GCF_000412655.1). Taxonomy (NCBI): domain Eukaryota; kingdom Metazoa; phylum Chordata; class Mammalia; order Chiroptera; family Vespertilionidae; genus Myotis; species Myotis brandtii. The sequence goes on from NW_005370657.1 coordinate 3,950,429, forward strand.
CAGCCAAATGGACTCAGATGCAAGTCCCAGCTCTGCCCCTTTCTGGCTGCGTGACCCTTCCTGAACCTCGGTGTCCTCATCTGTAAGATGGGGTGACGCAGAGCAGCTGTGGGCGCTCTGCAGCAGCTGGCACATGGCAGGAAGTCCATTCTGAACCACACTGAGAACAACAATGGCTAACACTGGCCTAGTGTTTACCTCATGCCAGGCACCGTTCAAAGGAGCGCAATTTAAACATTAAATCAGCTCAACCTCAAACAACGTGGTGAGGTAGGTGCTGTCATCACCCCGTGTCTCAGATGAGAAATGCCAGGCTCAGGGGCCAGGGATGCTACTGTGACACAGACATGGTCTTTGTTCTTGGGAGCCCAGTGCTGGTGGGGACAGAGGTGTCAGCACCTGCATTATTAGAAGCCCAGATGGATGTAACATCTGGGGTCCAGGGAAGTCCCTAGGGAGCAGAGGGAGGCAGGGAGCCTCTTTGACCCGAAGCCGTGGTGCAGGAGATGGCGCTCGAGCAGAGCCCTGGTGGATTCCTAAAGGAATTGTCCAGGCTGATGGTAGTGGAAGAGCATTTCAGGCAGAGGGAACAGCACAGCAAAGTCAAGGAGAGGGTTTGTGGGGAGGGAGAAGGGGCAGGGCTTTGGGGATCTGGGCTGTGTGGCCAGGAGTAGCACAGAGGGGGCTGAAGAAGTAGAATAGGGGAGGCCCCTCGATTTTGTTCTTCTTCTTGGGTTTCAACCCCCAGCGGCCACTCCAGTCCCGCTAGAGGCGTGTCTGTGAGGGAGGGCAGGACCCAGGAGCCGCAGTCCGAAGCTCTGGCCTTTGTCCCTGACATCAGTCCTTGCGCTGAGGGGCCCTGGAATGGCCCTTTGCTGCCTCCCCTCCTGCCCTTCTAGTTTTGACAACTCAGTGACTTCCACAAGTCCTACAGGGAACATGTGGGCCTCAGAGTCACCCCGCTGACCAGCCTCTGTCCCCGCTGCGCCCAGCCAGACAAAGTTCACCGACCTCCACATGTCCCTCCACGTGCTGTCCACCTTCATGTCCATTCACGCCTTTGTACCTGCAACACGTACCTGGAGCAGGTGCGGCTCATGCACTGCCCAGGTCTCCTCTGCCCACCTCCGAGGCCCCCTGCTGGGCAGTGACCGTCCACCTCAGGGGCATCTCCCACCCAGCTCCCACCTCTCCACTCCCCTGCCTGGAACTGTCCACGGTACCACAGGAGCTCCCCAGCTTCGCACAGGACACCCAGAAATGCCAGCACCGAGATGTCCCCCAGGAGGCCCTCACCCAGTGAGCGATGGAGGCCGTCGCTGGGGGGATAACTCTAGGCATGTTCCACACAGTCGCTCAGTGGATCCTGGTGGGACTGAGCCCCCGGGGCCCACCGAGAACCCTGTCACACTTTCCCCACCCCCCACGCCTGCGCCCTGAGATCACCCACCTGCCCATCACCCACCCCAGCGCCCCATTCATCGGCTCATGATTTTGTCCAGACAGCCAGTGTTCATGGTGCCCGCCCTGCCGGACCTTGTGCGAGCCACGGGCACATGGCCTTGCCCTCCAGACCCCACGAAGTTGTGTGGCTGGACATGGACTCCAGGGGGGCACCGCTGAGCCCCCAGCCCCTCCAGCTGAGCTCGGGCAAGGGGAGGGTAAGTGCTGACCTAAGCCATTTCCTCGTCGTGCGTCCCCCACCCTTGGCTCCCTCCTGCATGTAACTTTCCAAGGAAGGCTCCAGCAGCCCGTGCCATGTCCAGCAGGAAGGAAGGAAGGAAGGAAGAACAATAGTTAACACTTGAGCTCACAATACATGAGCTGCTTTACACACATAAAACCCATTAATCTTCCCAGCAGCCCTCTGAGGCAGGTACCCTGCATCTGAACTCCATTTTACAGATGGGGACGGGGAGGTGCGGAGAGGCTCGCCCAGGGCGGTACAGGGAACTCGAGGCAGAGCTGAGGCTGGGCTGCAGGCTGTCTGACCTCAGACCCTGTGGCCCAGCCGCTGCGCTTTACTGTTCGAGGAGGAAGGGCGGGCAGGGGGGAGTCAGTTCGATGCAGAAGAAAGGACTTAAGCGCACATGAGGGTCTGGCAGGAGAAGGCAGGCCAGCATAGAAAACACACCTGGCCTGGCCGGTGTGGCTCAGTGGATGAGCGTCGACCTATGAACCAGGAAGTCACCGTCAGGGCACATGCCCAGGTTGCGGGCTCGATCCCCAGTGTGGGACGTGCAGGAGGCAGCTGATCAATGATTCGCTCTCATTATTGATGTTTCTATCTCTCTTTCCCTCTCCCTTCCTCTCTGAAATCAATTAAAA
>NW_005370657.1:3952977-3985547 GCF_000412655.1 Myotis brandtii
CATCTGAGCACCCACAGGCTGCCCACATACGCACGTTTGCACCTGTGAACAGGTGTCCCATGCATGTATATTCACAGCACGTTACATGTTTATTTGCACCCATGCCTGGCTTGTCACCCTGGGTACACACACAGGAACGTACATTCATATGCCCTCACACACACTGGCACACACAAACACAAATTAGTGGCTGGTCGAATTCTCTGCTTAAAGAAAACTTGTGAGTGTATTAAAAATGTAGGACACATTGGCCAAATAATTAAAGTGAGGAGCGCGGCAGTGGGCCTTCCCGCCACTCTCCCGGGGCCGCCTGTGCCGGGCTGCGCTCAGCGTGGCGGTGCCCCATATATTTGAGGAAGAGGCACTTTATTACAGTAATTTATCACCCCCATAAAGGTGGCTCCTCTGTAACGCAGAATAATTTGGGAAGAAATATGTTTTAAAAATTAAAAATGCAGCCGGCATGCGCCCCGTCAGGCCTGCAGGGAGACATCGCGGCACCCCCGGTAACTGCCCGTGTAGCTCTAATATCTACAACTTCCATTATTTAAAGTGTGATTATATTTTTCCTGCTTGGAGCTTTGTCAGCTATAAATAAAAGATAAGGGTGAATTGTTGTGGGGCCTAGTAAGCACTTCCATTATTGGTACTTAAGGGGGCTTGGGGATGGAGGGAATGGGCAGGGTGTGGGGAAGGAAGGCAGGCCATTCGGGAGGTGCCAACTGGGCCCCGGAGCTGAGCTGTGGGCATAGGTGGGTCCAGGTCCGTTTCTGGTTGAGTTTTCCTTTGGATCCAGAGCAACGTGACCCCATGACCTTGGCTCGACTGCCCTCGTCCTCCATAGACCATGATGAAGGCCGTCCACAGAGGTTGCTGCCGGCACAGGCTCCCCACATGCCCGACCCCTCCTGGCCTCCCCGGGGACTCCATCTTTATGGGGCATTCAGGGGAGAAAGGTCCCTTAAGAGAAAGGGATCCATCCACTTGAAGATTTTTGCCTTCCCACAAACAGGAATTGTTGCTTCCTAGGGAGTCCAGAGCTGTGGCTGTATGAGGAAGGGGATTCACAAGGGTGTGTGTGTGTGTGTGTGTGTGTGTGTGTACACACATGTAGAGTGTGTGTGGGGGGGCTTTATTAGCCAAAGGAAGCCATTGGATCCTGTGTCCAAGAGCTACTCCAATTAAATAGAGAGTAACTGGGAAGGAAGGAACACTCCTCCAAGAACAATTAGATCAGAAACAAGTGAGCTTGTTTTGTCAAAAGAATAAAAGGAACTGAATGAAAAAGCAAAGGGAACATAATTGCTTTGTCCCTTCTCCTGGAGTCTTGCACGTTTCTCTAAACCCAAAAGCTTGGATTGGTGTCTGGGCTCTGCCACTTCCTATGTATGCGACCTAGGGCAAGTTTTTTTCATTTCTGTGAGCCTCAGTTTGCTCATCTGTAAATTGGGGATAAGAGCACCCATTTTCAGGGTTATTATAGCAATTGATTAAGACCTGTAGGGTGTTGGGACCGGCTTTGCTGCACTTTGGGGGCTCGGTAATGTTGATGAAATAAAGTTGGACAGGGATCCAGCAATCCTGTTCCTTGGCATTTACCCAAATGAGTTGAAAACTTATGTCCATACAAAAAACCTCACACAAATGTTTATCGTGGCTTTATTCACAACTGCCCAAACTAGGAAGCAACCAAGATGTCCTTCAGTAGGTAAATGGATAAACAAACTTGTGGGGAGCCGGCACGGCCATGGCATACTCGGCCCCAAGGCACCTTATGTGCCATGCCAGCTCAGCCTGGTTCAGTGACCCTGAGTGGGGGGGCGGCGGGGTGAAAGGATTAAGGAAAGACAGACAAGAGAATAATAGCTGGGTCTCGGTGGGACGCTGCCTCCCTGATGAGGAGACAACGACGGCGCCCACAAGCCGTGTCTTTATTTTATAGCAGATGCCACGAGGCAAAGTAGGGGCGTGATCACATTGTTTATAGCATTCTCGTGAGTCTCAACCTCACTTAACTACATGCACCTGAACTCTAGCACAAGGTACGTGGGGCCACGTGTTTGGACCATAGGTTCAGGCTTACTACCACAGCCGCTGGCTATGATTGTGCTGGGAGGGCCCTGCCCTCCAGCTGGGACTTGCACGTGGCAATGAGAGGACCCTGTCCTTTCATTAGTCCGAGGCTTAAACCTGGCCAAAACACCGTACCCGCGCCCCACACAAACTGTGGAACCTCCAGGCAGTGGACGATTATTCAGCGATAAAAAGAAATGAGCTATAGGAATGAGGAGTCACAGTGTAATGGCGATGGAGCGTCAGTTCCAGAAAATGAAGAAAGTGCTGAAGAGGGAGGTGGTGATGGCTGCACTACAATGCGAATGTACTTACAATAAAAAATGGTTAAAATGGAAAATTTATATATATATATATGTATATATATTTATATACCAAAAATGAGCCATTAAGCCACGAAAAGGCCTGGAGGAACCTGAAATGCATATTGCTAAGTGACAGAAGCTAGTCTGAAAAGGCTACATAGTGTATGATTCCCACTATCTGACCTCTGGGAAAGGCAAAACTATGGAGACGGTGAAAAGGTCAGGCTTCCAGGGGATGGAGTCGGGGGAGGGAGGGAGCGACGAAGAGGGAGAACCGGAGGCTGTTTAGGGCAGGGAAACTGTTCCGCATGGCACCATAGTGTGGGTTTACCCTAACGCATCTGGCAAAACCCAGACAGGGCACAACACAAAGAGTGAACCCTAATTAAACTATAGACCATATCGATGATAATAACATATCGATAGTGGCTCTTCCATTGTAACAGATGGACCAGAGTAGTGGAGGATGTTAATAATAGGGGAAATGAGGAATTATATAAGGATTCTGTGTACTTTTCGCTCCCTTTTTAACCTAAAACTGCTCAGAAAATTAAAGTCCCTAAAATTTTAAAATGTAAGTTGAAACAGAAATTCTAAAAATTAATAATGAAAACAGCACAGAGGTCGACGCTGGCTTTTCCTTAGCTGTTGACACCGCAGAGAGCGGGGCTGGAAGGCATCTTTGCAATCATTCCACCCAATGGTTTCCAGAAACCTTTTCCCCCCAAGCAAAAATGTCCAGGGCTCCCAATACACTTAAAACGCTCACTGACCAGAGAACACTGGATGGGGTCCGCACACAGGTTTGGACTGGCTCGAGCTACAGCCTGTCGCCGGGGCCCCTGTCGGTCCCTGTCCACAGCGCCCGGGTTGGCCTGGATCAGCAGATTTGTCTGAGCTGCATAAACTGATGCAGCTGATCAGGTCCTTTGGAGATGGGACTGGCCGGTTGCCTTTTCCCTCTTAATTGGCTGAAATTTAGGCCCAAACCTAACGTCAAGGAATGTACCCCAAACAGGGTTCCACAGGAAGAGAAGCTGAGATTCCATTTGGGGGTGATCGTACAGGGGGTCTGGGTGGCTCACGCTGGATCAGACTAGCTGGGAAAGATGAGCATGTTGCTGCTGAGGCTGGCGAGTGGGGAGCACAGAGCTCCTCGCCTCCTGCCCCAACCCTGGACCCCAACCCCTAGGGCTCCAAAGATCAGAGGCCATAAGGGTGGGGCTGGGGAGAGGAGGATGGGGAGTGAGGAGGAGGAAGAAGATGGGAGGAGGGAGGAATGGTCTGGGGCCGAGGAAGGGCTTTGTAAAGAAGCAAGATCCTGTGTGCTGATGGGAACATATCAGTGGAGAGCAGCGGTTCTCAACCTTGGCTGCACATTAGAATCACCTGGGAATCTTTTTAAAATCCTGATTTCTGGGCCTCACCCTCCGGAAATTCTGTTTCTTTGTTATGGGGTGGGGCCACAACATTAGTAACAAAGAAACAGAATTTCCGGAGGGTGAGGCCCAGAAATCAGGATTTTTGCTGATGAGGGAGGAGAGAGGAGATAACAGGAGGATTCAGGTCGTTGAGAAGGTGAGAGGGAGCAGGCTGCAGAGCACAAGTGGCAAGATGGGCCTCTGAGGAGAGAGGGGCCGCGGCCTCTGGCGTCAGGAGGGAGGCAGCGGAGATGAAGGAGGCATAGCAGGCCCACGGGACAGGGACAAGACTCGGACAAGACTTTGAGTCTGTTGGCACATGCTCTTTCAAGGATGTTTGGGGCAAGGTCATCTGCTGAGAGTGAGAGGGGAGGGAAGGAGGTGGGACAGTGAGTAGAGAGAAGACAGGAAATGGTCACACCAGAGAATAAAACCTAGAGGGCTCTGTGGGGCAGCCTGAGTGCCCATTTGAGGTCTGTGGTCACACCTGGAGCTTAGGGTAACATCTGGCAGCTTGGTTGTGTGATTTTTCCCTAGCAATGTTGGCGTGCATGCGATGGTGTGCATACCAGTCACCAGTGGAGTATGATGATGTGTTGATTGGGCTGACTAAGATGAGAAATGAAGCCAGGAGGGACCACTGGGTGGGCAGGGGACCAATGGTTAGTGGGAACGGGGCAGGGCTCGTGGATGGCAGTCTCCGTGAGAATCGGAGAATTACGCTGTGGAGGCACTTGAACAAGAACTGGAGGCAAGTGTTGGCGAGGTGTTTACGAAGGTGGGCGTGTTAGAGTGGATGCATTATAGGAGGTCAGAGAATCACCAACCTGCCATCCTGGTGTTCAGAGGCAATACATAGAGCAGTGATGGCGAACCTATGACACGCGTGTCAGAGGTGACACGCGAACTCATTTTTTTGGTTGATTTTTCTTTGTTAAATGGCATTTAAATATATAAAATAAATATCAAAAATATACATCTTTGTTTTACTATGGTTGCAAAGATCAAAAAATTTCTATATGTGACACGGCACCAGAGTTAAGTTAGGGTTTTTCAAAATGCTGACACGCCGAGCTCAAAAGGTTCTCCATCACTGCCATAGAGTGTGGCCTAGGTCCATCTCACAGTGGGCTTGATGGGTCTTCAGACCCACCCATGGTCATTTCTCCAGTCCCTGAGTGCACAGTTGGGATGACACACTTAGTGAAGGATGAACCCTCACTTTGGTTCCCTAACCTGTGGGGTAAAAGACCTCATAAAGGGAAGGTGGAGTGGAGGTCCCGGAAACAGCCCCCACCGCAGCCAAGGCAGTAAATCAGCCGTGCCACGTGCTGAGCGGACTAGAGTAGAGCCACCCTCAGAGACGTGCAGGATCCGGAGTGGTGGCTCCCATCACGTCCCCATTCGTTCAGCAGTGAGCCCTGTGAGAACCTGACAGATGGTGGCAGGTGATGGTGCATTACCCCAAACTCAGCCGAGTGGTAGCCCCTCCACAGCTGCTGGGCCAGATCACCGTAGCCTCTGGCACTTAGTGTGAGCCTCGGCCTGTAGAATGTGCTATTTTCCACCCCCAGCAGAAAGGAGGGCCAGAAGCAGCTCATGTTCCCTGACTTTCCCTGGATTATGCTAACAGTCGGAAGGAATCTCAATCACCTGTACGGGGGTGGCTTTGCATTCTGTCAACCTAATAAGTGGAAACTACATTTCCCAGAATCCCCTTCCCTGCATAGCTCTTGTGTAATGTGGGTCCCAGACATTGGAGGGAGATTTGGGAGATGGACGTGAGGCAGCATTTTCGTTGTCCACCTGGAAGGTGGGCACCCGAGTGGGTGCGGTGCTGGTGCAGCCCCTGCTGCTGTTGCTGAGCTGCTGACTCAGCTTGTTACAGGGCAGCAGCCCCGCTGACAGCTCCTTCACCTCCTGCCGCTTCTGTGCGTCACACACTATTCCAAAGGTGGGGGGATGGCGAGACAGGCCCCGTCTCTGCTCTTGTTGAGCTTACATTCTCTTGGAGGTCTGTGAGGGGGATAAAAAATGCTTCAAAACCCGTTTTTCCTAGCACACTTATACTCTCAACCCTGTTCTAAACCACCTCCCCGTACAGCATGACCCATTGTTTCAATGATCAACTCTGTTCAATCTTTCCTTTCTCTTTCTCTATTTCTGTCTTTATTGCTGTCTTCTGGGTTTGCATCTTTAAAGGGGAGAGCCTGGGAGTGTTAGGGGCAGAAATAGAATATTGGGGACTAGCTAAGAAATAAAATAAGAAATTTTAATCATGCTCTGTTAACCCTGATTGTTTTTTTTTTTTCTGATTAAAGAAAGCACATTCTAACCTGGCTGGGAGTTGTACCCAGGTGTCAACCTTGCCCCTGCGTGTCAATCATGGACCTGGGAGTCAACCTTGGGATGCAGTCCATGCCCGTTCAAGAACTGCCTAATATCATGGAAAGATTAACAACCTTGTTGCCTAAACAATGGAGTCCCGCCCCAGCCCCCCAACCCCCAGCGGACCTTGCCTACTTCCCCATGCCTGTGATTCCTGCTTCCCCATGTAATCTTTGTCCTTCTACCCAATATAAGCAGCTGGCTTATGGGGGGCTGCAGAGCAGATTTTCGTGGATGACCTGCTGCTCTCCCATGCTGCCGGCTGTACTGGAATAAACGCTCACATATGATTCAACACTGTCTCTGCTTCATCGGCTCAAGTAGTGACAGGCAGCCTCAACCCATTGATTGTCCGGTTACAGGAGGAGACACCCTGAAGTATTAGCAGTGGTTACCTGAGGAGTGAGGTTGTGAAGGAGGGTTTTCCCATTTATTGTACATACATCCGAAGCAAAGAGAAGTCACCTGAGGTGCCCAAGATCGCCCAGCTAGTAGGTGGCAGGGCTGAGGCCTTTTCCCCACCCCCCACCCCTTGCCCACTTTACACATCCAATTCCCCCACCATCCTCTGGCATTGCCTGGCTTTCAGACTTCCAACCCAGACTTTCCCCCGAAACCCCCTGTGCCGTCCCTGCCTTCGCCCTGGCTCTGTGGTAGGACAGAATTAGAAGTTGCCTCATGATGGGACGTGGTGGTGGTGATGGCTGAAGAAGAAGTGACTTTCAACTTCTAGGAATTGACTTTGACTATCAGATAGGGGTTGAGTCACTGGCGGGCCCTCCGGCTGGGTTTTAATCAGGTCAGTTGGTAGCAGTGCGTGGGTGGGGATGGGGGATGGGGGTGCAGAGAGCTCAGTTCCACTTCCTCCCTCGGAGGCCCGGGCCCTTCCATATTTCATCGATGGGGAGGACTCACCCAGCAGATGTCCATCCAGGCCGTCTGGAGTGGGCTAAATTTAGGTCCCAGGATGTCGGAGCGGTGAGGACTCAACATCTCGTGTTGCAGATGAGGAAACTGAGACCAAGAGATGTCAAAAGACTTGCCCAAGGCTGCACAGCAAGTTAAAGTCACAGCTGGAGCTCAAACCCATGCCTCTCTGAAAGTTACCACATTGCTCTTTCCAACCCCCCCCCCCCCCCCCCCCCCCAGCAATCTAGATGTTTCCCCAGGCCAGCCCCCAGCTGGGGTTAGGGGTGGGGAATGGGGTGCTGCTCTGTGTCTGAGACCAGACATCTGGTTCCTAATCTTGGCCTCACCACTTACTGTATGACCTTAGGCAATTACTTCATTTCTCTTTAAAATAGGCATCCTATTTAATAAAAGGCAAATATGCAAATCGACCGAATGGCAGAATGACCAGTTGCTGTGATGAGCACTGACCACCAGGCGGCAGACGGTCAACACATGAGCTGCCTCCTGGTGGTCAGTACACTCCCACAGAGGGAGTGCTGCTCAGCCAGAAGCCAGGCTCATGGCTGGTGAGTGCAGCAGTGGTGGCGGGAGCCTCTCCTGCCTCTCCTGCCTAAGCCAGCAGGCGGACATCCCCCAAGGAGTCCTGGACTGTGAGAGGGCGCAGGCCGGGCTGAGGGATGCGCACCCCCGCCCCCCTGCAGCATCTGTGCACGAATGTTGTGCATCGGGCCTCTAGTAAAGGATATTGTTGGATTAAAGGCACAAATGGATGCAAAATTGCTTAGAATGTAGTGGATACTCAAATGTGAGCTCTGTTTTCTCTATATGATGAAACCTAGTTGACTTTGATAGAATCCTGGGGACTTTGGAAATATTTTAGGGGTCCTGGGTGGAAGGGAATAAAAAGAGAGGCCAAGCAAATGGAGCTTGGAGCTCCCCATCAATCTTTTTCTCCCCCACCCATGAACCAGAGTTTTTTTTCTCTGTTTTATATCTGCCTTAAATGTGATCTCTGTTTTCTCTATATGATGAAACCTAGTTGACTTTGATAGAATCCTGGGGACTTTGGAAATATTTTAGGGGTCCTGGGTGGAAGGGAATAAAAAGAGAGGCCAAGCAAATGGAGCTTGGAGCTCCCCATCAATCTTTTTCTCCCCCACCCATGAACCAGAGTTTTTTTTCTCTGTTTTATATCTGCCTCACATTTTGTTCTAAAAAATGGTTCTGCTACTAAAAACCTGGCTGTCCACCACTGCCTAAGGCTGCAGGCTCAGAGAGGACCTACTGGAATCACAGGGAAACAGGATCCCATTTATGCGTCTGACATCTGCATTCAGAAAGACTGCGTTGGACGGCCGGTTTCCTGGGGCAGCAGTGGTCTGCGGCCGCCCCTGTGGGTTCCCACTCCGTCGCTGTGGCCCACTTCCTTTCCTGCTCATGGAGCCCTCATTTCAGTTGGCCACTGGGCACCCTGTATTTTATGGGGCCCCTTCTCCCCCACAAGGAGGAAGGAAATGTTCCCTCATGTGTACTAATCACGGCGATTCTTTCCCTCTTGCCAGTGATTGATTAGGGCCCAGGTGACAGGTCTATGGGACACTGTCCATCAGACAGGGGCAAACGTCTATAGGGGAGGAGGCTTCTGGGGAAAGCTGTCCTCTTTGATTAAAAACAGGAAGATGCCGAAACCGGTTTGGCTCAGTGGATAGAGCGTCGGCCTGTGGACTGAAAGGTCCCAGGTTCGATTCCGGTCAAGGGCATGTACCTGGGTTGCGGGCACATCCCTCGTAGGAGATGTGCAGGAGGCAGCTGATCGATGTTTCTCTCTCATCGATGTTTCTAACTCTCTATCTCTCTCCCTTCCTCTCTGTAAAAAATCAATAAAATATATTTAGGGGACACAGTGACCGGAGGAGAATTCCTCTACTGGCAGGCCACAGGAGCTCGAGGACAAACCCACGCACACAAACACGTTTAAGGCCTTGATTCGTGCCATGCCTGCTCATATTCCAATGGCCGAAGAGAGCCACATGGCCAAGCCCAGCATACCCTCACCCCACGGTGACCAACACTATTCCAGCCTATCACAGAGCCGGGGACCTGGGAACAGCCCCGCCCACCTTCCGTTTCCTCATCTGTGAGACAGGAAATTCCCCTGGTAGAGTTGGGGTTCCTTTTCCTTGCAGTTGAGGATGGCCAGTGGAAGCTGGGGTACAGGGAGGGACTGCCAGTCATCCAAGAGAGAACTGACCATTAGAAAACATGGATTCTGGAGCAAGCCACAGGGCCAAGGACAAAGGAGTGGACCAGGTCTGAGGCAGCGGCTGGAACCTGAAGCCCCCTGCCCCCCAGTTCCACCATCCCAGTGAGGTGTGCCCTGCACTCCAGGGAGAGAGTCGTCGTGTGGTTTGGAACTAACAGAGCAGCTTCGTCAACCTCTGCATCATGTTGGGGCTTAAGCACCTCTGCTGTGGGGCCCTCCTGACTGAGCATAAAGCACGTTGTCACAGACCCAGGAGCTGCCTCGGCCTTGGGTGCTGGAGTCCTCAGTAAGGGTCGGAGGTTAGGCCAAGGCCAAGGCCGGGCCTGGGAGGATTGGAGGCTGCGACAGCCCGAGTGCCTCAGAGACAAGCCAAGGTGCCTGGCAGCCTGGAGAGGTCCACGGCCCAATGAGAAGGGCAGAGGCCAGCAGAAGCCAATGCAGCCCCATCAGATTCATGGGCCCCTGGAAGAGTCCACTTGGGGACAATCAGAGCTATGCCACGGGGGTGGCAGGTGGGGAGTGTGAGGGGGACTGGCGTTCTGGAGCTAGGAGGTGGGCCTGGGGCTGGGGGACTGGGTGGCATTCATGTGACCTTTTGCACCCATAGGTTGCTGAGGACTTGGGAAGTCTTACGTCATGGGCTGAGGTTCCCAAGGTCAGCACCCACGTCTGCTGCATCTCCAAATCCCCGGCGTCCAGCCCGTGGCCAGAAGAGAGTAGGCAGCAGGGAGTGTTTGCTCAGTGGATGAGAAAATAACAAGAAACATAACAGCAAAGCTGCTTCTGTCCACAGGATGTGGGGGTGTCCCAGGGGACCCTGAAAGGCACCTGGGGCATTTGATGTCCTATAGACACTGATGTTTCTCTGCTTCCCTCCCTTTGCTGTCTGGTATCTCGTGTGTGTGTGTGTGTGTGTGTGTGTGTGTGTGTGTGTGTTGGGGAGGGAGGAGATGGCTGGTCTACAGGAGCTCACCCAGGCTGACCATGAGGCTCAGAGATGGACGGTCAGAGTTTGTGGTTTCAACAGCTAAGTGCAGGCACCCTGATGTGTGTCCCAAATGAGTGACATTCCTGGTGGGGTCAGGGGGTGGTATGTCTCACTGGGTGTGACCACAGGGCATCGGGGGCCACACTGGCAGTGGGGGAGGATGGTGGTAGCAGGAGAGAAGGGAGGACAGGGGCAGGCGGGTGAGGACCAGGGGAACTTCTGGGATGTGAGCTCAGGGAACTCAAATGTGTCATAGTCACTGTGACCAGCAGGGCCTCGAGCACTCTGCCCACATGATCTCATGTGGGATCTTGCAACCATCCTGCTTGGAGGGGTTGCTGTCCTCATGTCACAGATGAGGAAGCTAAGGCTCTGGGAAGGGAAGTAGCCTGGGCTAGAATGAAGAGAATGGGGATCAGCCAATAGTCAGACGACAACGGCCAAAGGCACAGGGGGTTGCAGGCTTGATTCAGGTCCTAACCAGCCTCTGAGAGGGTCCGCCTGGGCAGGCAGGTAGGGTGGCATCCTCTGTGCTCCTCCAGCCCCCACCTCCCTTTTCTGAGACCTGTCTTTCCCCGGGACAGCCTCCTGGGTCCTATTAGAACCCACCGCTCTGCTCCCCTGAGCAGCTGGCTGGACCAGGGGTGGACACTGACTTGATCTGGGCCAATCAGCTCCTCTCTCTTGCAACTTTGGCATTGAGAGTCAGAGGTGCCGGGCTGCCTTTGTGGCAGGTTATTTGAAATGAGACATACAGCTGGGTCAGACTGGCCGTACTTGGCCACATGTTCATGAAACGGCAGAGAAAAGACTGGATTGTAGGCTGACATGAGCTTATGCGAGAGAGCAGGAGGGGTGGGGGGTGGTGAGGTGGAGAGAGAAGGCAGAGGAGGGACAGGGGGAGGCAGAGGTGGAGAGAGTGGGGAGGGAGGACAGCTGAAAGGGAGGGGCCTCGGCGAGCTGGGGCCAGAGTCTGGCTGTCAAAGCCCAAGGCAGCCAGCGTGGAATCCGGCTGTAAACCGGCTCTCGTCACAGCAGCAACAGCAGAGCCCTGATTGGTAGCATTTCCCCATTTCCATGGTGTAAATGTTCCTGCCATGGCTGATTTCAAGCCACCAACACGATGTCACTGAACACAGAGCTGGGAAGAGGGCGGCTCCAGCTCAGCCAACCGGGGAAACGGGATGCATGTAAATGGTGCACGGGCGGGGGCCCTGGAGGGACCTGCGGGACCAGGCAGCATCCATCCGCAGGACCGCAGAGGGACTGGCATGGTGGGCGGCTGTGTTTAAGGGGCCAGAAAAGACAGCAAGTCTCTGGGCTGCCTGTAGACCATGCTTATGCCCCACGGGAAGACATGCATGAGGTTCAGGCCTGGGAAACAAGGTCATAGCCCATTACCAGGGCTGTATTAGCAGCAAAGGGGAGGCTTCATTCATTGGTTCATTCATTCATTCGTTCAATGAGCAGTTAATGAGCTCGGACTCTGTGCCAGGCACCAGGTTACAGCAGAGAACAAGAAAGACGCTGCCCTTCCCTTCCCTCAAGGAAATCGGAGTCAGAAAGAGGATGTCGGCATGAAAACAGGTAGTGAAAACGCACTGTGAGAAGTGCTGGGTGCACAGGGACCGGGAGCTCAGAGAAGGAACGTCTGACCCCAGATGGGGAGGAGGCATCAGGGAAGGCTGCCCAGGGGAAGGCTCTGTGAGCTGGGGGCTGCCGGAAGCTTGGACATTAGCTTGGAGGAGGAGGGGGAAGGGAGCGGGTTCCAGGCAAGGGAACAGCCTGTGCGAAGACCCCAGTGGTGCAAGGACTGAAGGTCTAGAGTCAATGGGACCAGGGAGCAGTCAGAGGCCATCCCAGACTTTCAAGCTGAGGGAAGCTGTGATCACACAGCCCTTTCCCCAAGAATATTCTGACTCCTCTGGGGGTAAAAGAGGGGCAGGGAGACAAATTACAAACATCCCAGCAAAAGCCAAGCAGGGCTCAAGCTGAAGAAAAGGGGGACCAAGTCAAAACATATTTCGGAAATTAGTCTGGAAAAGGGGGTGATGGTGGCACGTCCCCAAGGGGGGAAACTTGGGAGGAGTAAGTTGGGGTGAGGGAAGCACATGGTGGGGTGTCTGACCATTTTTTGACTTCAAGCTTTTCACATCTTTGGGCGCTCCCCACCTTGGGAGTCTTGGTAGGAGCAGAGGGCAGCACCAGTTACATAAGTTGAAAGTTCACTGCAAAATTCAAATGCAGAGCCTTCTGTTCAGGGATTATTACGAATTTCAAGACAGCAAGAGCGCAGCATTAAACCGGCTGCCCAGGCCACAGGTCCCTGGGAACTTCTCCACCACGTATTTTCCCAGCACCACTTGCAGCTGAAGAACCAAACGGCTGACAGTTACCTAGATGGTCTCTGAAACCCCGGAGTCAGGTGAGGACACCCGGGGCAGAATGCCCAACACGGAGCCCTGGGCACGCAAGCGTGCAGAGGTGAATGGAGGAGAGGAATCCAGGAAAAGATGAGAAGGAGCCAGAGGTGTAGAAAACCGGAGGTCTGTGGTAGGAGGGAAGGTGCGGGAAGAGTGTTTTTCAAGACTGAATTGTTCAGTAGCATGGAGCACAGCTGAGGCTGAGAGGTGCGACCACTGGGCCGGGGGGGGTGCGGGGCGAGGTCCTGGGGATCGCACCTCCCAAGCTTTAATGTGCACGGACACGCCTACAGCTCTCATCGGTCGGCGAGCTCTGGTTCTTCAGGTGCAGGGAGGGGCCTGAGCATCCACGTTTGTAACAAGCCCCCCGGGGACGCTGACGCTGCTGGTCCATGGACCACACTTTGAGTAGCAAGTCCCTGGTGCGGGGGTTTTAAAATTTGGCTGCACAGGAGCAACGCCTGGGGAGGTTGACCAGCGTGCAGCACAGCATGGACTAATTGAATCAGAGCCTCAAGGCTGGGACCAAGGAGCTGGGACTTTTTAAAGTTCCACACGTGAGTCTCATGTGTAGCTGGGGTCAAGGACTATTACCAAGGAGTTCAGAGCAGAAGCCAGGGCTTACATGTGGCTGTGGAGAGCTCTTCCCGCTTAATCCTTAGATGCATTTTATGATTATATACTTACATTATGTATATGACTACTGTTATTATCACAACCTAATACCATTGCTCTTAGAATTACCTTTTATTACAACGCATGGAGCTGGGCACTGCACATTCACCATTATCATCATCATCATCATTATTACTGTTGTTCTTGTTTTTAAAATAGGAAAACCTCATGTTTATGAAGGCCCGCCTGGTACCAGACACTGTGCCACGTGATTTGCATGCCTTATCTTGTTGCACAAATGAAAAAACTGAGATTCAGAGAGGTTAAGTACGTTTCCCATGATTGCACAGCTGATACGTGGTGGAGGCAGCTTGCAATCTCAGATCTGTGTGCATCGAAGCCCACGCTCTTATCCATTATTTTATTAAAGTGTTTCTCAGATGTTCCTGATGATAAAGATGACTCGAGACACTTTTTAAAAGATACAGATTCCCCTTCCCCGGAGAATCTGATTCAGTGGCTCTGAATTGGGACTCAGGTCTCTATATTTTCATCCCCAGGAGATTTTTATTATCAGGCAAGCTTGGGAAACAGTGGTAGGACTGTGGCGCATTATTTTATTGCTGACGGTTATTCATTCCCTTCGCTGTAAGAGGATTGTTCGTGCCCGTCCTTGCCCTGCCTCCATCCCCAGGAGATTTTTATTATCAGGCAAGCTTGGAAAACAGTGCTATAATACCCAATGGTAGGACTGTGGCGCGTTATTTTATTGCTGACGGTTATTCATTCCCTTCACTGTAAGAGGATTGTTCGTGCCCGTCCTTGCCCTGCCTCCTGGTAGGTGGAGGGTGGTTCTCAGCACCACCACCAGGTTTGGCCGTCAGTTACTCTGACCATCGGAAAGGGAGTGACCTGCCGATGGATGTCTAGCACAAGCTTTTTGTGCACTTGCACAATTCCGCTTGCTCTCTTGGACTTCTGCCCTCTGCCATGACAATGACATGTCCCAGAGAGGGCTGTTCCTTTGACCTGGGTCCCAGAACAAGAAGCCACATGGGGCAGTGCTAACATGCAGTTCTTGTGAGAATAAAAAGTTGTTGCTGTGCCCTAGCTGGTTTGGCTCAGTGGATAGAGTGTCGGCCTGTGGACTGTAAGGTCCATGGCTTGATTCCCATCAGAGCACATCCCTGGGTTGTGGGCTTGATCCCCAGTAGGGGGCGTGCAGGAGGCAGCCCATCAATGATTCTCTCTCATCACTGATGTTTCTATCTCTCTCTTCCTCTCCCTTCCTCTCTGAAATCAATAAAAAATATATATTTTTAAAAAAGAGTTGTTGCTGTAAGCCTTTGAGATTGGGGGTGATGTTTGTTACACAGCACTGTTGACTAATACAAAACATTTTTATAATATTATATAATCACAGTGACATCTATTGAGTACCTTTTGTGTGTAAAGTACTTTATGTACATATATTTATCTCTAATTCTAACAAAAATAAATTGTAAGCTAGAGATTATTATCACACTGTCAGGAGTGGCAGAGCCACTGTCTGATTCCAAAGTTCTTTACCCCACAACGGAATCTTCTTGCCCCTCCCCTCCCCTCTCTCCCCCGCCTCTCCCCTCTGCTTTGTGCTAGCATCGGTCTCAAGTGCAACCTGTTGGCAGAAACACTCTTTGCAATATGTAATTGAAATATATTTTAGCGGATTTTTTTTCTGGGACATAACTCATTTTGATGGGAACCCGTTGGATTTTAGTGGGAAACCTATTAGAGGAACATATTGTGGTCTTTAATGAAGCTGGGCTGTGTGGAGAACCCCCTACAGGTAATTAGAAGCCCTCCAGGCCCTTGGGGAATAAGGTGAAATGAACTTCGGTTTGTTTAAGACAATTAGTGCAGACAATGATCTGGGAACGCATTAAATGGTTCTTGATTAGGAGCAGCTGTGCAGGTGGCGTCCTCCGGAAAGTGGGACATGCAAGCGGGGCTTTTAAGAAAGAGTGATTATTAATGCTTATCTGTTTAAATTGGCAGCCAGCACTTCCGCCAGGCTGTCGGCTTGATCAAGTGGCTCCATCTCCCGACCCCACCGCTCCCTGTGCCTTCCCTCGATGACACCTGCTCCTTCTGGGTCTTCCAGGTGTCTCCAGGGGCCTGCCTGCCTGCCTGCCTCGGGTAGCGGATAAGTGCACCCACCCTGGCAGGGCTGGGAGCCTCCACACTCCCACCGGCAGGTGGGCCCATGTGGCTGGGCACTTCTCCATGGGTATTCCTGGGAACTGCTGGATTTTTCAAGGTGGGCTGTTTCTACACTGGTTAGAATGGGTACTTCTATGCCTATACACATGCATGCTTTTGTATTTGCAGCTCTAGGAGCCACCGTACTCCTAAAAGGAGGCATTGCCTGGGTCTGAGGTGGGCTCATTCCCACTGAAAAACTGGTAAATGCACATGGGGAGGAATAACCGTGTCCCAGCCACGCTAGGAACGTCCGTACCCTAGAGGTGAGCGTGTTTCCTCTTTGCCCTGAAACGAAGCGTGGGGAAGGCTGCCTGGAAGAAGAGACTTCTAAGTGGAGTTCTGGTGGGAGTTAGCGAGAGGGCACTTCTGTATCGACAGGAAGAGAGCTCAGAGCCGTGGGCGCTCCTACACCGATTGGAACATAAGCGTCTGCGGTGGGTGAGCTGGGGACGTCCCCAGGGACGGGAACGACCATGGTTATCACAAATGAGAGAGCTGGTGGGTCTCTCCTAGCCGGGGAGGGGGCTTCACACGGGCAGCGGCGGGTGTCTACGCTCACAGGAATAGGAAGCTCTGCATTTGCTGGAACGAGGTCTTCTATAGATGGGCACGCCTACACTGGCGAGGATGGGCACCCCTGGGCTGGCAGAGGTAGGTCCCAGAAAAGGATGGAGCTTTTGTACCCAGAAAGTTGGGTGTTTCTCCACTGGTGAGGATGAGAGGCTTCTACACAGGTCTCTGACCATTTCTAATCCCTGACCAATAGAAGCAGAGCAGTTCTGCTGACTCTTCCTCTGTCAGTCCCAGACCATTTCCTGGGCTGAGGGTGTCTCAGCTCACAGCACAGGGCTACTCTGATCAGCGATGGAGGAGGCAGCCGCTGTGGGTGCGTGGGGCAGGGAGAGACATGGGGGGAGGAAGCAGGACCACTGGCCGCCTCCCTGCCCAGACGTGGACTAGGAAGGGAGAGCCCAGCGTGGATTCCGAGCAACCTTTCGGGTGCTCAGAACCAGTGAAGCCAGAGAGGGTGGCCGCCAGGATCCCCACCAACACCAAGCAGCCCCGAGCCCCTTCCCCAGCCCCTTCCCAGCTCTAGCTTCTGGCAGGGGCTGCTGTGAGATTCCCCGTGCAGCCCTGACATGGGGCTGTAGCTAAAACATTGGTCTGGCAGCTTTCCCTCTTTAAGTTGAAGTGTGATGTTGGCAGGCAGTGAGCTTGGTGGCAGGCTGCCAGGGGGAGCATGTGTTGGAAATCCTTGTTCCACGTGGCAGCAATCTGGGGCTCCCCACCCACAAACTGCTCCGGAGCCAGCCAGCCATGGGGGCCAGAGCCTCCCACTGTTGGGGAACAGCCACTGAGATGAGGGGGTGATGCGGAACCAGGGAGAGGGAAAGTCACGAATAGAGATCATCAGGACTGAGATGGAGCCACGGAGACCTAGAAACAGAACCGCAGCCAGAGATGGAGGCACAGAGAGAGACGTGGAGACCAAGGTCAGAGAGACCCAAGGAAGAGAGAGAAGGCAGAGTGTAAAGACGGCAAGGAGCACAGCAGATCAGATAACAACGGCAGGCTGGCTCTGGTTCTATCTCCCCGAATCTCCAGTTATCACAGGGAAAATGTTGATGCAAATGGATGCTATCTGTAGCAGCTGTGGAACACGGAGCGTCCTCAGAGGACCAGAAACTTCATGGGATTCCCAAGAGATGGAAAGGGGAGTCCACAGCCCAAAACACAGGAGAGTGTCACTGTGCATGGGGCAGGGGGCTGGTTCCAGGAACGAACCAAGCTCAGCGTCAACAGGACCACGGGACACCCAGAGCAGCAGGGGGACCTGGAGCAACCACGAGAGTGAGCAATCGAGACATCACATTCGGAGGAGCCAGCTTGGCCCGTCCCTGCCCAACTGGCCTCCCTCCCCATTGCTCTCGCTGACGAGGGGGTTTCACCCACGAGCCAGGGCAGTGAGTGGGCCTATGGTCTGAGAGTCAGGGACATGCCCTGCGGTATCTAGTGACACCCTGGGAAGCAGGACGAAGGCCATCTTTCACCACACACCACTGGTGGCACCCTTGCCCCGTGACTATCACAGACAAGCTCTTGTGGTTGCAGCTGTCCTTCAGAGAGAGGGGGACAGGGATTCTCAAAGCAAAGCTGAGCAGAAAACCAAGAATAACCAAGCATTTGAGGAAAACCAACATTATGAAAGGGAGGCATCAAACTTCACCAACAGAAGACCCTAGACCCAAGGGAATAAACTTCAGAGAGTATACACAAGCAAAAAAGAAGGCTTTCAAGTAGTACATTACCATCCCTAGGGAGCCTGGAGAAGGTATTATACCTATACATTGAGAAGAGGCTGTTGCTAACATGAATCACCAAGAAATCTCAAAATTTTGAGATAATTGTACAAATTTTAAATTCAGTAGGTTGGCGAAATAATGAAATAAATATAGCTAAAGAGAACTGGAATAAACTTAAAGATCTCCAGCCCCGATACCACTTCTGGGTGTATGCTTAGAGAAACTGCTGTGTATGTGTGTGTGTGTGTGTGTGTGTGTGTGTGTGTGTGTGTGTGTAGGGAAATATTATGACTGTTTGCTGCAGAATTGTTCATAAAGCAAAAAATTGGAAACAACCTATAAGGCAACAGAGAATGAGTAAATAAATAGTGATTTGGTTATATTATACTATCGTATACAAGAGGCAAAATGAATTACCTAGAGATACATGTAACCAAAGAGATAAATACCAGAATTATAAAGCTGAGTAAAAAAAAAGCAATTGCATAAAGACAGATTGGTATAATATCTGTTCTATAAAGTTAAAACAATAGCGTATACCTTTTTTGGATGCATTCAGTACAACAAAAATTTACATTTAAAAACTTACATAGAAAATGTGTATCCAAAATTTATAAAGAACTCTTATGATGTCATATAGAAAAATGGGCAAAGGAGTTGAACAGAAATTCCACATAAGAAAATATATGAATGGCAATAATCACATATCAAGATGCTCAGCCCCATCTGCCATTAGACAAATACAAATTAAAATAATGATGAGGTGCCATTACATACTAAAGTTAAAAAGACTGGCAACACCAAGTCCTGGCAAGGATATGGAGCAACTGGAACTCTCGTAGATTGCTGGCAGGAATGGAAAAATGGCGCAGCCACTTTGGAGGACAGTATGTTAGCATTTTATAAAGTTAAACACACATTTATCCTGTAACACAGCGATTCTACTTCCAGGTATTTACCCAAGAGAAATTAAAACCTAATCTCCCCACAAAGATCTGTGCATAAATGGTCATTGTTGCATTATTCAGAATAGATCCAAACTGGAAGCAAATGTTTACCAACGGCCAAATGGGTAAATTAGTTATTATGTAGCCATACCATTCAGTAATAAAAATAATTGTACATCAGTAATGAAAGCAAAAACACGGCTGAATCTCAAACATATTATGCTAAGTGAAAGAAACCAAACAGAAAAGGCCACGTGCTGCACAGGACAGAGGAGTTGTTGTCTGGTACCAGGGGTAGAAGCCCGGGGGCAACTGCAAAGAAGCACTAGGTGTTTCATAAGCAGAAGGTGGAGAAAAAAAGATAATCAAGCAGCCAATCAATCAATGGGAGAACATTTCCTATAATTAAAGAAAGGCAAGAGTCTTCAGGTTGAGAGGACCAATCAAGTGCTAAATGAGATAAATGAAGGGAGGGACATTCACTCCCCGGACACACAAGGGTAAACTTTCAAGGGGTGGGAGGAGGGAATCTTAAAAGCAAGAGCGAGAGAAAGATATCTAAGGAGCAGAACCTTCCAGTTTCCTCAATCAAAAGCCCAGAAGGTTCAGGCCCAAAGAACAGGAATGAGTCAGAGACAGGCCAACATTCACTAAAAGTGCGGAGCCAGCTCAGTCCCTCATTGTGTTGAAATGATCAGCTCCCCCATCGTATCTGCAAAACAGAGGAATGGGAAACTTTTACCTGGAACCTCTGTGATATTTTTTATACATAATGTGGAGCATAAATTTTTTTAATTGCTAGAAATGTATAGAGACAGGGAAATGTGGCCAACAATAAATAGAGAAAAACAAACAATGGAAGCAAACCCACAGATGAACCAAATATTGGAGTCACCAGATTAGGACTTAATAGCTATGATCAATGTGTTAAACAAAATCATGGAAAAGATGGACAAATAAAAAGATGGATAGTTTTAAAATACTTGAAATTGATAAAAATAATCAAATGAGCATTCTAAAACAAAAATATAAAAACTGAAATGAAAACTCATTTAAAATGGGCACAGCAACAGCTTAGACACAAGTGAAGAGGTAATTAGTAAAGTGGAAAATAGGTAAGAAGGAAATATTCAGACAGGTCAGAGACATGGAGAGAGGCAAAATAATGCAATATACAGAAAAGAGACAAACACATATGGGAAACAATGAAAACAGAGGGTCTTCTCTTTTCTCTATTATAATGGTATAATTGTAGTTTAAGACGGAAAGAAGAAAGAAAATGGGGCAGAAAAGCATTTAGAGAGATAATGCTTGGAAAGGCAATAACCCCAAAACGCAAGAAGTTCAGTAAACTGCAAGCAGATAAAAACAAGGAAAACCACATCTAAAAAAAGTGTTGAAAACAAAAGATAGAGAACATCTTAAAAGGAAAAAGAGGCACGGAGCGGGAAAAGACACATTACCACATTACCTTTAAAGAATTTCAGTAAGACTTGTAACTGATACTTCAATAGAAACCACACAAGCCAGAAGACCATGGAATAAAATCTGTAAAGTAGAGGAAAAAAACTGGCAATATAGAATGCTATACTCAACAAAAATACCCTTCAAACAGAAGGTGAAATAATGACATTTCAAATAAACAAAGGCTGAAAATTTTGTTTTTCCAGCACATTTGTGCTACAGGAAATATTAAAGAAAAAATTTCAGGCTAAAGAAAGCTTTCTTAGATTATGAAAATGAGCCCAGATGGGTACATGAAAATGCAAGAAAGAATAAAGAATAAAAATAATAAACATAAGGATAAAAACTAGTTATAACAACAATGATGCAAATGTGTTGTGGAGCTTATAAAATATGTAAAAGTAAAATATATGACAACAATATCACAAAGATCAGGAAGTGGTAAATATAGTTAAACTGCTGTAAGATTCTTGGATTCTTCAGAAAATGGTAAAAGGACTAACTTAAGACCTGGAGTTATGGGACAATATTAAATGGTCTAATATACATGTAACTAGAATCCCAGAAGTAGAACAGAGAGAAAAATCAGGTCAGAAGAAATATTTGAAAAGATAACAACTGAGAATTTTCCAAAATTAATCAAAGGCAGCAAACCACAGATCCAAGAAGCTCAAGCATATCAGAAAGAATATGTTTTTTAAAAAAAGAGAAAGTTACATCCTATTCAAACTATTGAAATTAAAGATGAAGATAAAAATCTTAAATCATATAGGCAGCCAGAGATAAAAGTCACATTACTTACAGAAAAACAAAGATTGGAATTATAGCAGACTTCTGGCAGAAACCATTTAAGTCAAAAGCCCTTAGAGTTGACAGCATTAAATTTTCAAACAAACAAATCTGTCAACCTAGAATTATCTACCTAGTGAAAATAGCTTTAAAAAATTCAGGATAAGTTAAAATGATGTTAGATAAACAAAACCAGAATATTAGCAAAGAATCTACACGAAAAACATGTTAAAAGAAGTTTTTTAGGCAGAAGATACCAGACTACACTAAGAAATGAGGAGTGATGAAAATGACATACATTAAAGTAAATATAAATTTAATGCATTGTGTGTCCACAGCATATAAAGTAAAATGTATGACAAAATAGCACAATGGATGGGAGAGAGGAATTAGCAATAGACTGTGGTCTGACCCTTACACTCTACATGGAGCAGTATAATATCCAAAAGAAAAAGAACCATAGACAAGTAATTGACCACTAATTAAGGATATGAATGCTAGAGTGCTTAGGGATAAAATGTACTGATGCCTAAACTTACATTGAAAGGCATAAAATATAATATAGATTGATGGTTAGATATTAATATTGGAAAGGGAAGACCAACTATCAATCTTTGAAGGCAATAAGAGTAGAAAATTCAGCAGGTTCGATTCCAGGTCAGGGCACATGCCTAGATTGCAGGTTTGATTCTCGTTCAGGAAGCATTCAAGAGGCAACCGATTGATGCTTCTCTCTCACATTGATATTTCTCTCTCTCTCTCTCTCTCTCTCTCTCTCTCTCTCTCCTTTCGTCTCTCTCTAAAATCAATAAAAACATATCCTTGGGTGAGGATTAAAAGAGGAGAAAATCCTAAAGGAAAATAATGAAAAATTGTTCTGAACTAATAAGATAACTCTGTAAAGAGGCTGGATATCAGAACAACATACAAAAATCAATAGCTTTCTGAGCCCTTATTACTGACTAATTTTCACAGGGAAAATCACACAATAGCATTAAAAAGTATAAGTTGTTCAGGAATAAACAACAAAAAATGTGTACAGTCTCAATGAAAAAAAGTATCCAACTTAATTGATGTTAAATAAAGGAAGAATTAAAGAAAGACATATACCAGTAATGTTCCTGAAGAGAAATACTTTATATTACCCCAAATCCCTTTCTCCAAAATACAAACTCAAAGCAATGTCAATTAAAAGTCTAATGGAACTTTTCAAGTGGATTATAACGTTTATTGGAGGAGGAAACTTCTATAAGGATAGCCAAGAAACTCTAAAAAGGGAACAACAGTGGAGCCTTTAACTATAAGCAATCCAAACACTAAGTTATTATTGTTATAACAATGTAACATCAATGACAGGAATATGAATTGAACGATGAAACACATGGGATTTTTAAGATAACTAAATAACTATAAAAGTTTTAGAAGAAAAAGTAAGAGTATTTTCATAATCTTGTGGCAGAAAAGCCTCCACTTAAAAAAAAAAAAAAAAAAAAAAAAAAAAAACCACTTAAAAAAAAAAAAAAAAAAAAGCAAACAGTAAACCTAAATAGAAAGTATAGATATGGCAAAACATATATGATATTTGTGTATGTACCCTAAAGGCTAGACTAGAATTGGTAAATTCAGAGCAAACATCCTATAGCTTACTAATTTCCACCTGTGGCAGACATCCTTAATCAATCTTGGAACAATTTCCTGTTAACCTATCCAAGGTACTACAGTTCTCTCCCATAGAGCACTTTGGCAGCCACTACCACCAGTCCATTATATTCAGCATAAAAGAGAAAACCATTTGACACCCCAGGGATATACAATTCTTCCCTGTGGATATGACCCATAGGGCTATTCATGAGCTCCCCAGGATAAGAGTCGTTTTTTTTGTCAGCAGGAAATGGCCTGGAGTGCAGAGCTCTCCTTGGTGCTGAAAATTGGTCTGCATTTCCCTACAGGTCCCTGGGTCCTGCCACTTCCCACCCTACCACCCGGACCAAATTTCTCATAGGTTCCAGACATGCACCTTGTAAATAACACAGGGACAATGCTGTGCTAAGGAACGAGAAAAGAATAGTTTGGAAGTAAATAATTCAGACAGGGAAGTGTTAGGATTTGTTGTAGCATCTAGCAAGATCAGAACCAGGTAATTGTGGGGCTCAGAATCAGAGAAGCTGTGGTGAACAGGAGAGTCTGCTGCAAACCATAAGTGAAGGTGGGGGGTTGGAGGGTTGTGACTCCAATGTTATCAACCTAAAGCACATCTGGGACAGAGACAGAAAATCAGAACCAAATTCAGGTGCTGGGAAAGGCAAGTGGGAAAGAATTATATGGACAGTGATTCAATTCAAGTGAGCAGACTCTTGCTGGCTCGTAGACACTGGTGTCTTATAGATACATATTTTTTATCATGTGGTTCAAAGCCCCAACCCTCTAGTCACAAAGGTTGGACTTTCTGGCAAGGTCAGCCTTCATCCTGAGTCATCTCATTAACATAAACTCCCTAGGGCCCCATCATGCGTCACCTTGCTGGCATACATTTCTAGGTGTGGCTGAGGGGCTCACCACGAATAAGGAAGACACTCCTATTACTCAGGATATTCCAAAGATTTGGTGGTTACCTCCCAGGAACCGGGGATAAAGACCAGCCAAATTCTTTATTACACAATGTCCATACCTTTGTATAATATTGTCCCTATATTTAGCTCTCCTCAATTTACCCAATTTTCGGGTGCCATCTCTTTCCTGCTGGAACCCTGACTAGTACAACAAATTAAACACATCACTGTAGCCTTCCATTGGTGAGAACTTAGTTATATGGCCAGACCTGCAAAGGAGTCTGGGAAACATAGTCTCTGTCTGCTACCCATGTGCCCACCTAAAAATGAATCGAACCGGACCCTTCAGTCCGCAGGATGATGCTCTATCCACTGAGCTAAACCGGTTAGGGCAAGGCATTTTAAATATCTTAAAATCTTTGCCAGCTTGATAGGCAAAAGATGGTATTTTGTCATTTTATTTTACTTTTAAAAATATTTTTAAATAATTTTGAGAGAGAGAGAGAGAGAAATATCAATGTGTGAGAGTGGAACATCAATCAGCTGCCTCCTGCACACCCACAGTGGGAACTGAACTGGTGACCTTTCAGTGCATGGCAACCAGCTGAGCCACATCATTTTAAGTTGCATTTTTTCTGCTCACTAGAAAGGATAAACATGCTTTCATTTTTCATTGGCCATTCATCTCTATTTCCCTGTAATTTATTTTCAGGTCTTTGGTCCATTTTTCCATTCACTTTTTAGAGAGTTTTATTGATCAAATGACTTTTTTTGGGGGGGTTTAAAGTAACTCTTTTCTATCAAAGGAACTTTAAAAAAAAACACTCAGCTCAAAAAAGAAATGAAGAAAGTAAATATAAAAATTATTAAAAAGTCAAACTTCACTGAGGCCCATGTTGTAAGGTAACTCTACTCTGGCCACTTACTCCTGGGGACTCACAGGCACGTGCTGTGGTTCGGTCTCTCTCCTCTAGTTCAGGCCTCCACTTGGCAAGTGTATGTGGCATCGCCGGGGGGCAGGCAAATTAAACCTACAGCTCTGTTCCAGAAGGTGCCCGTCTGCTGTTCAGGTCAGCAGAAGGCGGGCACCCGATAGAGGTCCCGTGAGTGCCATCCCCTTTGGTGTCGGTCCTCAAGCTTCTGGAAAATTCTGGTTAGCCCAGGTCCCAGGCTGTGACTTCACAAAATACTAAAGTCTTTGTTTTCTTCCAAAACAGAGCCCGAGACAAGGACTTAGGGACCAGGAGTTTAATTGTGAGTTAACCCCAGGAGACGGGAACAAGGGAGAAGGAGGAATGAGTCAGGGAGGAAGAAACGCCAGGGAAGGCGCACATTGGACTGGGCAAGTGAGGGCCAGCCTGCTGGGGAACCTGTAAGGAAATCTGTAGGCTACACCTGGAAATTGTCTCTCTAAAGGACAGGAGGCAGAGACTTTGTCCACTGGCTCCTCCCACCCCTCACTGGTTGAAAGCTGCCCACAGAACTGTTACCTCCCTTATCCATCCCAGCTGCCTTGGAAAAACCCTAAGTGGCCACCACAGCTGCAGCTGAAATTAGAGGTGGGTCAGGCGGATGTGGTGTGAGCCACAAATAGCATTGGCTAGGTTGCATTTTTTTTCAATATGTAAATGCCTTGACCACATACTTTGAAAAATATACATGCTGTATTTGGGGTAGGCTCATTCCCAAAGCTGCTGGGACCTCAGAAATATGGGCCGTGGGGCAGGACTACATGCTGGGCCGCATGGGAAGGGTCCCCAGGGGGCACAGAGTGAATCCAACTCAGACGGGACGTGGGACACAGAGAGTGAGGTCATGGAGCTCAGGGCAGTGCTGGACGGGTTGTAGCCCTGCCTGGGGTGGGGCCGGGCTGCTGACACAACACTCAAGGGCAGGACAGACTGACCCGTCCCGACTGAGGGGGTTGGGGGAGGAGAGGGTGACAGGCTCCATCGTAAAGAACAATATAGGCACAAGCATGAAAAGGGGGTTATACAAGGATATTCATCTTAGTGATGTTTATTACAACCATTTGAAAAAATAGGCCAGGCAACCAAAAGGCATTGGTGGCAAATCGTGGTACCACCGTTAAAAATGAAGCCAATTTGCGGGAAGCACAGAAGACACAGTGAGCTGTGCAGCAGCCAGTCCGGACCATGGGGAACTACAGGCCAAACGGCCAGCGTCCCTCAATGAAGATGGAAAGAACTTAATAACATATTGAAAAATGTTTAATGGCCAAATAAACTATATTGTCCAAGTATGTCCACTTGGGTGATGCAACTACAAAGAAATGCAATGGAATAATTGACATGAAACTCGGCATAGTGGTTATTTGGGGGGAAGGACGTAGTTGTGACTGGACAGGTGCAAGGAGGCCTCTGGGAAGCTGGCCACATTCTCTTTCTTGAACCAGGTGGTAATCACAATTATTATTATTATTCATTTAGCTTTACAACTGTGTTATGTGGCTTCTGTTTCTATGTTTTATTTTATAATAAAAAGGTTTTTTAAAAGCAATATTTCCCTAAAAATTAAATAGGAAAAGGTGTTACAGAAGAATGTTAAATAACATGGCAAATGCTCGCACTTATTATTATGTGAAAAAAGTAGGTTGAAAACTATCAAGTGTACTATGATGCCATTTTGTGGATGGATGGATGGATGGATGGATGAACAAGCAGATAGACAGGTAGGCAGATGGATGGGTGGATAGACAGATAAAGAGAAATCATTATGGAGGTAAATATACCAAAATATCATTAGTAGTTAATATCTGGATGTGGGCTTTTTCTGACTTTTCTTTCACCTTTTGTACTGTCTGAATGTTGTACAGTGAATCTTTTTATTTCCAATGAATTGTTTAAATCAATGTTACTTTTATTTACCTAAAAATGATTTCACTTTAGGGGGGAAAGGGGAATGAGGCACTTAGGATCACCAGACCAACCCTACGCCACCTGTCCCTGACCAGCCCTGCCTTCCTGCCCTTATCTCGGCTGACTGTGTGGTTCCGGCAGGCACATCCTGTCCCGGCATTTCACAGCGGCCCAAGGTCACCGAGCATTCACTCTGGGCCTCGCCCTTCGGCATCGGCTCCTTTACTCCCGTCTCTACACCGTGAGGAGCTTCAAGGGGCTGGGAGGGTGGCGCACCTGGCGAGGGCATGGAAGCTCTATGCCACCCGAACCCCATACCTTGCCCTATGCATCTTTTCCATTTGGCTGCTCTTGAGCTGTATATCCTTTATAACAAACCAGCAAATGCAAGTAAAGTGTTTTCCAGAGTTCTGGGAGCTGTTCTAGCAAGTGATTGAACTTGAGGAAGGCCTTGTGGGACCCTCAGTTTATAGCCAGCCGCTCAGGGACCCAGGGCAGGCTTTGGCATCTGCGTGAGGCAGTCTGTCGGGACTGAGCCCTTTCCCGTGCGGGATCCGACACTAAGTTCAGGGGGACAGTGTCAGAACGGAGTTGCATTATTGCACACCCAGTTGTTCTGGGAGAATTGGAGAATTGGTTGTTGGGGTCAAAAAACACCCCAGAATTTCCAAGCCCATTTAGAAGCTGAACCAATTGAGGCTCCAGAAGGTGAAGAGAACTTGCCAGAGGTTCAGGATGTGGACAGGCTAAGCAGGAATTCCTGATTGGGGCTGTCTGCATTCACAGTGGGTCCGTGATCCTGACATCACACAACCCCGCCCTCAGGGGCTGGAGTGTCTCCGGCTGCATCGAGGACCCAGGATGCCGCCGGGGCATCGCTCTGGTTGGCCTTGGTGAGACCTGGTCTGTCCTAGACTCTGCCAGGGACACGAGGCTCTGCTGGGAGGCTCAGCTCAGAGTAGGCCTCTGTCTGAGGGAAGGTTGGGGCCGGAAGGAAGCTCGTGGTCTCCCCACGGCTGCACAGGCCGGTGGGCACTGGGAATAGAGGGGGCTCACAGCGGCTGCAGACCGCTCATCCCCAGGCCAAACTCATCCTCTCCTGAACCTGCTCATCCTCTGGTCCCCCGATGGAGTGGACAGCACTGCCCCCCCAGGCCTCCATTGGACAGTCAGGATACAACCTTGACTGCTCCCTCGCTGTTCCCCCCCGCTCCCCATGTCTCACCCCCCATGACTTTCATGTCCTCCCACGTCTATCCACGCCAGAGCTGCTTTTCCGGCCCAGGCCTCGTTACTCAGCGAGCGGCTCACTGCTGTGGCTCCAGGATGGACAACACACTTTTCCCGAGGACACCAACATGATGAGTGCCCACCGTGTGCCAGGCACTTGGCACAAATCTACTCCTTTGATCCCCATTCGGGCCTGGCATGTCCTTCTATTATTCTCTTATTCCTGACCTGAGTCTCACAAGCAATTTGCATATGATTATCATATTTATCCTCAGGTCTGGCAGCTTTCCTGTGTCACCCGTCTTTTCCCTGCATTTTGTCAGCCTTCTAAGTTCACAGAACGCTTTTACGTCTGCTGTCTCACTAGAACTTCGTGATAACCCTGTGAGGGTGCTACTAGTATTGCCCCCATTTTACAGATGGTAAAACTAAAACCCAAAGAACTAAATCACCTGCCCAAGGTGCCACTGGCAGGATTTGAACCCAGATCTTCCTAAGTAGAGCTCTTAAATGCTCCACTGTCTTTTAAACAAAATCTTGATATTGAGACCATCTTCATGTTAAGACACACACACACACACATACACACATACAATCACACTCACCCACATAGAAACACATTCAGACTCACGCACATGTACACACTCCATCATGCAGAATGACCTGCATGCACACACAGAGCGCCACGGGCGAGCACACGTGTCCACACAGAGAACAGCCTGGAGCAACACACATGTGCGTGCACCGCTAGAACAGCTTCATCAGGATGGACAAGAGCAGGGCCAACGCCACGGCCCGCCTCTGGTTCCCTCGGCCCCGACCACCGCCAGCCCCCACCGCGGCCTGCCCTGCCGGAGCCCCTTCGCCCCTCTTCCCCTGCACATTCTTTCTTTGTGCTTCTTCCTGAGCTCAGCTCTGCGCCAGGCTCTGCTGGGCCCTGGTTATTTTTACAGCTGCAGGGAGCAAACTCTCAGGGAGCAGGGAAGGCTTTGCTAAGAGGGCGGGTGCCTAACGCTCTGAGTCATGGCCAGCCCAGACCCAGGGGCAAAGGTTCCCTGGCTCGGCTGGATGGTGGCTGTGGTCAGCCTGGACCAGCTCCGGGACCTGCCAGAGGGACCTTCCCTGCCTGGCTGGCTCAGAGCCACCGCCCTCTCCCCTCAGGGACACCCTGGCTTGTCTCTGGGCTCTGCGCCCAGAAAGGTCCCCAGACCAGCTGCCAGGGGGAGGGGGTTCTGGCCCCGGAGGCCGTAGGCAGAGCCTGTTCACTCCCCTTTTGGGGCCGGAGCTCCAGGCCTCTGTCCCTTTATGTGGACCAGAGGGGGGGAGGGCAGTCGCAGGACCAAGGGGCCTGCCCAGGAGACAAGCTAGAGGGGGTGGGGATCTTTACATGAGGGAAGGCGAGAGTGGTTGGGGGGACATAAGGCTTGGGGACAAAAGGAGGGAAGTGGAGTTTGTCTTCTCAGGGGCGGAGTCTCCCGTTCAATGCAGAGGCCTCAGGATGATGACTTTACCTTGCCGTCCTGTTCCCACCGCCATGACCCCTCACCCATAAACCACCAGGACAATGGACGGGCGCTTTGGAGTCTTGTTCCTAACACCCAACCCACTCACTGCAACCAGTTTAGCCAAAATGACAGCCTCGCTGCCTGCCTGACACCTGGCTGGAAAGACCCTTCCACGGTCCCTCTCCTGCGCCCTCACCTCTCAGACCCCGCCCAGCCTCCCGGGCCCAGGGACCTCTCCCAAGAGAGGTCAAGACTGGGCACCTCGGAGTCCTTGGCTGTGCAAGGAGAGGCCCCCGGGGCAGCCTGGGCACCTTCCCTGGCACAGGGCCCGCGGAGGCCTCTGAGGGCTCCCCCAGCACACCTGCCCTCTCTCTGCTGCAGAGCAGGAATGTTGTTGATTTCAGTGCAAAGGACTCATTATTTCGCTTTCCAGACCAGAAAGCCCCACCTGTGGAGTTAATTCCCCATTCCGACAGAGGGCTAGTGCCAGCCAGGATTGGAGTTTTGCTGAATACCCACTGGGCACCGCTGTTTCCATCACAGGGTTAATTAGTCCCTGTGAGCCTCAGCCAAGGGAGGTGCTTGGGCGGGGAGTCCAGGGACCCAGATGCTGAATCTGCACCTGCACCTGCCGATGCCCATCTGGGTGAGCTGCATTCCGAGACGCTCTTCTCCTCTCTGGGCCTCCGCTTTCCCATCTGCAAAATGGGCAGGTGAACCTAGACGATCCCCAAAGTCCTTTCCAACTGGCTTGAACTTTCCAGGACATTCTGTGACGCTGACATCCCCTGATAGACTAGGATGAGGTTCTAAGTCATCCCGTGACATTTGCAACCGTCTACAGCTCCCTGTGATGACACCGGGAGGCAGTCCTTCTCGTTCCATGACATTTAGCACCACCTACAGCATTCCGTGACATCCTTTGACATTTACAACCATTTATGACATTTACAAGGATTCATTCACAATATCCCGTGGCATTCTTGGACTTTCCAGAGCATTTTACAACATTCCTTGACATTCAACAGCACTCCATGGCGTTCTAGCCATGATCCCCGGTGGCATTCTGTGACATTCTAAATTTATACCATGTGGGTTTGCCCCTTGTCCACGGGGCCTCCCTGACATAGCTAGAGAAGCCATATCCCCCTCAGGACCCTCTCCCAAATCCCCTCCTGCCCACGGTGTATGATCCCTCTGTGGCCAGAGGTCCTTGAACGTGGCCACTAGAGCCATCTGGCCATGCCAGGATCCTGATCTGGACTTTGGGGTTTGGGGGGGGGGGCAATCTCGCCAGCAACAGTCATCTCCTTGGGGTGTTTTGCTCCCGGAGAAACCTCCCCCCTCCCTCCCCCACTGCCGCCAGACTCTTCCAAATGATGGCTCCTCCCTTCAGGTGAAGGAGGTCTCCTTGGCATACTATTAAGCTTTCCAAATATTTAAAAACTTTGACCTAAGGGAATGGCAATTGTATATGGTTTGACCTAATGCAGCAGCAAGAATGTGGGTTTGGGCTGGGAAACTTCGGGAAACCTCACCAGGCCTCGTTTTCCTGATCCATAAATAGAGAGAATGACATCTTACTCAAGGGATTGGTAGAGGATTCAATGAAATAATGCAGTTATAGGGCAAAGACGTGGAGAGAATGACATCTTACTCAAGGGATTCAATGAAATAATGCAGTTATAGGGCAAAGACGTAGAAGAAAAATAAGGCCTCAAAGATCTTCCTTCTCCACTTTTTTTCCCCCTGGAACAAAAATAAAACCCTTACTGACTCAGACAGACAATTGAAAAAGAGGACCTCGGTTTTGGTCTTGGCCCAGCTACCTTCTCACTGTGTAGCCTTGAGACAATGATTCTGCTCCGTGGACCTCAGCTTCCCCATCTGTAAAATGGGGTGGGAGACATTCAGATCAACTTGGGGACCTTCTGGTTCTGATGGCTTGGGCTCCTCTGGCTGGGGGGGCGGGGGCAGGGGAGGATGACAGAACAGGGGATCCTGAAGTCTGGTGGGCCAAGCATTGGGGAGCAATGGGTTGTCACAGGACACTGGAAAGGGGGAGGAGGAGCAGGTCAGACTGAAAAGATGCTGCTTTCCAACCAGGTGAGATGACAGGCTTGGTTGTAAGACTGCTCTTCCAGACCTTTCAGGAAAACTGCCCCAGGATCTTGGGTTGAGGGTGAACAGGTACCCCACCTGGTGGGCGGTAAGGTCTCCAGCCCTTCAGGCAGGCCTAAGTGGTGGGGACGCCAGCTGGTGCGGAAACCTTAAGAGAGTGCGCCCCCTGGTGGCCAGAATTTGTCATTGTAGCACAGCGCTCCCAGCCCTGGGAGGCTGACTCAGGAGCTGACCAGTGGCTTGGTCTTAGGGGAGCAAATTTCTCCTGAGAGTCCGCAGGACTTGGGAAGAGGGTGACCCAAGTTGGGGCAAGCCTATAGGGCAGACGGCTGGTAAGGACCCTGCAGTAACCTTTTCAACAAACTTTGTTGAACACCTACTGTGTGCCAGGCAGCATGTTGGGCTCTCTGGTTCAGTGATGAACAAGACAAGCCCTGCTCTGCAAGAAGCTCACACAGTCCTGGGCTCCTGGGCTGGCTGAGGACCTACTTTGTGTCGGTTCTTATCACCTGGACTCCTCACCGCAATCCTGGGAGGTGAGAATTATTGCCCTCATTTTACAGGTGAGGCAGCTGAGGACAGAGGCCCCCCCCAGCTATAAGGGGCTGAGCTGGGTTTCCATTCTTAGGTCTGGATGATTCCACAGCTGCCCATCACATGAGGTTTGTGCAGAGCCCATGCGCTTCCGGTCAAGTCCTTTGGGAAATGGCCTCTGAGGTGCCTGTGGGTTCAACAAGGGGGGGCAGTCTTGACGCCATGCCCTGTGCCCAACGGGGCCTCCTCCCAGAGTGGGGGGTGCTCCCCGGGAAGCAGGCATCTGGGGAGCCCGGGCATTGTTCTCATTGTCCTGGCCGGCTCTTTGTCTCAGGATCCAGGGCTCCTCCTGCCCGGGTGGAGAAGGGGGCCAGCTGCCTGGAGGGTCGCATGGCTGCTGCCCTCATTAGAGCCCTCACAACTGCCTCTCCCGGGACTCCCCACCCCAGGGTCTGAGGGAGAGTTTGACACGAAGCTAAAAATAGCTGCTGTTTTGTTCCTTTGTTGGAGGGGAGGGGCTGGCAGAGGGGCACCCGCTCCCCTTAATGACCTGCCCACAAAGAACAAAGCCTTCTCTCTGCACTTGCTCTGTTTCTGCACCCGCTCCCCCTAACCCC